>NC_045542.1:160981159-161243659 GCF_009769535.1 Thamnophis elegans | reverse complement strand
AGCCTTCAGTTCCAAGGTCCCTCAGAGCAGGGGGCTCACCGTGGAGCAAAAATGGAAGACGAGGAACCCGAAACGCCGGACCCAGAGGAAAGGTGGAGGGGCAAAGCGGTGGCTTCTCGCCGATCTCGAGAAAAAAACGAGAGGCTGCCCAAAGCGAGGACAGCCCAGCACAAAGTGCATCACAACACCAGTCGTTCCCCACGTTCGGGGTGGAGGAATCTATTGCGCCCCACCGAGTTAGAAGACCGGCGGCGATTCTCTCCCTCCGCCGAGGGGCCGGCAGTGACCCGCCTGTGGCCCAGGGGTGGCCGGGCCAGCCGGCACCCTGTGGTCCTCAGCGAGGAAAGCTCCGAGCCCCAAAGCCTCTTGGACGTGGGGGAAATTGGAGAATCGGGGATGGTCAAAGTGAAGGAAGAAATTCTGGGCGACGACTCGGCCAGCATGGAGATGAAACGCCAACGCTTCCGCCAGTTCCGCTACCAGGAGGCCGAAGGTCCCCGCGAGGTCTGCAGTCAGCTCTGGTACCTCTGCCACCGGTGGCTGAAGCCGGAGAGACACACCAAGGAGCAGATCCTGGAGCTGCTGATCCTGGAGCAGTTCCTGGCCATTCTGCCCCCGGAGATCCAGAGCTGGGTCCGGGAACACGAGCCAGAGACCTGCTCTCAGGCGGCTTCCTTGGCTGAGGATTTTCTGCAGATGCAGCGGGAAGTGGAGAGGAAAGAACAGCAAGTAAGAACGTGGTTTTGGGAGGAGGGTTTTTTTTTGGGGGGGGGAGGTGGAGCCAAGGAGCTTGATAAGAGTCCTTCTGGATCCCCCCTCCCCATTGAACCGTGGGTCACCGTCTCCAAAGAGGGTCCCGAAAAGCCCAACTGGCATCAGCCTTGCTCTGTTGTCGCTCCTGAGCGATTGGGATTTATTTATATAGCAGAGGTGGGGAGCAATGGCCCCTTTTGGAACTGGGTGCGTCTTATACACCGAATACAGATTTTTGGCCTCTCGAAACCCTGCCTCCTTCACCAAAATGGCCACGCAGAGCCTTTAGGAGGCTTCCAGAGAGCTCCTGGGAGCTGGGGAAAGCAGAAACGAGTGAAAAACGGGACGTTTTTTGCTCAATTTTGTCCCCCACCCAGCTCCCAGGAGTACTCTATAAGCCTTCTAAAGGCTATGCATGCAGGGGTTTTTTGACAAAAAACGAGCCCGTTTTGGGGGGGCCCACCCCCAGAAGCACTCTGCAAGCTCACTAAAGGCTATTCATGCCACTTTTTTGGCGCGGGGAACGGGCCCGTTTTCGGGAGGTTTGCAGAGTGCAAAAACCTTTTTTTTTAAAAAAATCTGCCTCTTCAAAACCTTGGCGCGTCTTATACTCTGAAAATACGGTATATGAATGCCTCTGGGATGATTGCTGTTCTGTGGTAACGCTCACCCTTTATCATGTTCTCTGAAGTGTCCCTTTATCAATCAATCAGTCTGAATAGAGCTGGAAGGGATCTTGGGAGGTCTTCTAGTTTCAGCCCCCTCACTCAAGCAGGAGATCCTATCCCATTCCAGTGGGGTGGAGATTTTGCAGTATCCTTCCCCTGCCATGCCCCCCAAGCCACGCCCACAGAACTGGTAGTAAAAAAAATTGAATTTCACCAGCCCTCCTGCACCTGGACCCACATATGCCCTGCCCCCCATTAATGTACAGCAGGGACCAGAAGATCAGCTGGCTGGCGGGAGGCGCGAGCGCATGCGGGAAGCTGGGCTGGGGCGACAGCTGACGTGCCCACAGAGAAGTTTCTTTAAAAAAAAAAAATGTTTATTCCCTTTTCATTCCATACAATCACATGTATACTGTGCATAACCGGGGCATATAACATTGAATAATAAACATAGCCCTCCCTTTTATAGACAATACCCCCCAGGATACAAACCCAATATACCACCTTGACCCACCATACACCCTCTTTCACCCCCCTCCAACTTTCATTCTTCCTTCCAACATTCCCCTCTACTTCCTACTTCCCCTCCCCCTCTATCACTCCTCTCTCCCACTACATTCCCTCCCTTCCTTTTCCTCCTACCTCCAATCCTCTCTCCCACCCTCTCTACCCCTCTCTCTTCTTTCCCTCTACTCCTCCCTTCAGTGTATTTCTATTGTCTATCAATATGTTCAGCTTGTCCTATTTTTACCCTAACATTAAAGAGCCACAGTATACAAGTGCAATCATGTGCTTTAAGATCTAACACATATTATATTTCCCCCTTCCCCCCCCTCCCCGCAGAGAAGTTTCTGAGTGCCACCTGTGGCATAGATTTGTCCATAGATTTGCCATCATGACACTAGTTAATTGTTCTCACAGGAAATTTCTCCTCAGTTCTAAGTTGCTCCTCTCCTTGATCAGTTTCCACCCATTGCTTCTTGTTCTACCCTCAGGTGCTTTGGAGAATAGCTTGACTCCCTCTTCTTTGTGGCAACCCCTGAGACATTGGAAGACTGCTATCATGTCTTCCCTAGTCCTTCTTTTCATCAAACTAGACATACCCAGTTCCTGCAACCACTCGTCATATGTTCTGGATCTTGTTCTGTTTCAGGTGCTTGGGCTGTTTGAGATGGATAATGAGGATTCTCCCGAGGCCGAGGCAGAACAGTCTCCGTCCGTCGCTGTGCCAGAGCCCCTTTTCAGAGAAGCCAAGCGGGAAACTGACGAAGAGGAACACAGCAATTTAGGTAATGTCCCCAATTCACTCGGTTCCAGGGCCCATCTTGATTTATTTCGGCCTGTTTTGGTCCTTGGAGCCAATCTCAATTGTAGCTCTCTATTTTTGTTCAGCCGGGATGGGGAATTACGACCATTGCAATCTTTGTACAGTCAAATGATCAAAATTGGGGTGTTTGGCAACTGGAGTGTGTTTTCAGCGGTTGCAGTGTCCCATGTGATCACCATCTGTGACCTTCTTCGGGGGCTTTTGAAAAGCAAAGTCGGAGAGGGAAACAGGATTCACTTAACGACCATATGATTCACTCAACCACGGCGATGCTGCTAATGATCACAGCGAAAATGGGCGTAAAGTTGTGCACAATTTATTTAACAATTGCATCACTTGTCAATGGATGTTCCAATCCCAATTATGGTCGTAAGCTGAGGACTGCCTTAGGGTGATGTGGAGGGAGGAACAATATGAGAGGTTCTTAAGAATGTCAATGTCAGCGTTCCAAGTATCATGCAGAATTAAATCAGAGTCCAAGGCAAAACGATCCTTAAAGTTCCAATTTCATAAGTCAGACATCTTGGCACATCTGTGGAATCCCAATTCTGAAAGTTACCTAGGATTCCCACCCAGTTGAAAGTTCATGATCTTGTCCCCACACCCACAAATCCATCACATGGTCAATCTTCTTCTTCCACGCTGCCATCTCCACCCAGCTGCTTCCGGTCAGGTGCAGAGGTGCGGAGACAAAAGATGACCTTGGGCTTCTAGAAAAGAATGACAACAACACATTCCACAATTCTACTCCTTTCTATTCCCTCTTCCCAACTACATAATGAAATAAGAGAGAGTGTGGTAGGCCAAAGATCCTAAAAGGGATATAACTGCAGGCCTGACAGTCAAAGCCTCAGTTCCTGCCAAGTTGTTCCCCAGGGGAGCTGATCCTTTTCTATGGACGTAGTAGACATGCTCCATTAAAATATGGGTGGGCAATTAATTTTCCCAAGGGGCCCCATGAGAAACTGAGACCGTTGTAGAGGGCACCTCTGCCTCCACAAGAATTTAATCCCACCTGGGGCTGAGTCCCTCTGGCAAGCGGCTCTCTCATTCTCTCCACTCAATGACGGCAATTGGGAATGCTGGGGTTGCAATCATTGAGTGAAGCAATTACATGGCATCTTGCTTGAACATGGGGTTGGAATAGAAGACAGTCCCCCAACCTTTCTGGGTTGGCAGCCCAGAGCAAGGAGGGTGAGGGAGGGGGGAAGGGAAGGGTTTTTGTGGGAAGGGTGGGTGAGCATTCATTCTCGTGCAAGTGGGGCCTGGTTGCAAATATACCAGGCTGTGGCCTACAGATTGGGGAACCCTGGACTAGAAGACCTCTAAGGTCCCTTACAACTCTGTTATCCTGATATTCTTTCAACAATGGCTTCATTCAGTGTCTGAACATTCTGATCACAGCTGAGGTCATGTACTACCTGTACTTAAATGGATTGAGCATTTCCCCACACGCGGGTATATCCAGTACTGTGCAAAAGTTTTAGACAGTTGTGCAAAAATGCTGTAAATTAAGAATGCTTTCAGAAATAGAAGTGTTAATAGTTTGTTTTTAATCAGTTAACAAAATGGAAAGAAAATGAACAGAAGAGAAATCCAGATCAAACGGATATTTGGTGTGATCAGTCTTTTCTTTCAAAACAACATATTTATATTTATTTACTGCATAAATAAATACAAATATTAGAGATAGATGGATAGACAGACAGACAGACAGACAATGGATGGGTGGATGGACAGATGATAGACAGATAGGTAGATATAGACAGATAGATGATAGTTACATAGACAGACAGACAATAGATAGAAAGATAGATGATAGATAGAGACAGACAGGTGGAGATAGCTAGATAAATAGACAGATGAGAGACAGATTGACAGACAGAGATAGGTAGACAGACAGACGGAGATAGATAGATAGATAGATAGATAGATAGATAGATAGATAGATAGATAGATAGATAGATATAGACAGACCGACAGACAGACAGATAGATGATAGACAGACAGACAGACGGAGGTAGATGGATGGATAGATAGATGATAGATAGATAGATAGATAGATAGATAGATAGATAGATAGATAGATAGATAGTTAGATAGATATAGTCACAGACAGATAGATGATAGACAGACTGACAGACAGAGATAGACAGACAGACAGATAAATAGACAGATAGACAGACCAACAGACAGACAGACACAGACAGAGATATAGATAGAGAGAATAGACATGATAGAATATTGTAAATAATAAATATAAGGCTATATAAAGCTCTAACAGTCCATATAAATCCAAGAAATAAAATAAGCTGCCAACGTCTTTTTCTCCTTCCTCTGCTTGGCCCCACAGGATCTCTCAGGCAAGTGGAACCGCGAAGAGGGCCCCCTCTCCCCCTCTATCCAGAAGAGGGCAGCTCTGATGACGAAGGCCTGCTGGACCTGGTCTACGCCACCAATCTCGAGCTCCACAGCCGGCGGCCTCCCCGTAGAACCCGCCTCATCCGGATGCGCACCCACGAGCTCCAGGTGTCTGACGAGGAGTGCCTGACCCGCTTCCGGCTGGACCGGCAGGCCATCCAGGACCTGTGCACTCTCCTGGCCCCATACCTGGACGGGGCCTCCGCGAGTCGGCGGCACATCCCGACCTTACAAAAAGTCCTGATAGCCCTCCAGGTTCTCGGCACCGGCTCCTTCCAGCGGATGACGGGAGATAATCTGCGGGTGTCCCAGTCTTCTGTCAGCCGCTGCTTGGATGCGTTCCTGGAGGCCATGTTGCGTCACGTCCACGAGCACATCACGTTTCCTACCACGGACTCGGAGCTGCGGCGGACCAGGGAAGCGTTCTTCGACATCGCGGGGTTCCCCAACGTCATTGGGATTGTGGACTGCACCCACGTGCCTATCATAGCCCCCGCAGACATGCCGGCCCTGTACCGAAATTGCCACAACTTCCACAGCCTCAACGTGCAGGCCACTTGCGACGCCTCGGGTTGTTTTACTCACGTCTTGGCCAAGTTCCCCGGAAGTGTTCACGACGCGCGGATCTTCCAACTCTCCCAATTGCAAAGGCTGCTGGAGTCGTGGCCAGAAGGGAAGGGGTGGCTCCTGGGTAAGCACCTCCTGGGGTGAGCTGTCCATTTTGAAGCAGGGACGGTTGGGACATGTTGTTCTGACCGACTCTTCCCGAGAGCATGAAGCAAACTCCTTGTCCCGACAAAAAACCCTTTTATTAATTTACTGTGATTTCTGCTCATTCATACCCAGCAAAGTCCTTCAAGGGAGGGATTTACAGTCACAGACCTTATCTGGCTTGGAGAGCTGCCAGGCTGATATCTGCAAAACCTGGCAAGGAGTCTCTGAGAATCATGAACTAATTAAGTGAACTAATTGTCTCCTTCAATTTCCACTCCCCTTTTGCTCCTCTGGGAGGGGCCATTCACCGTCCACCTGTGTCTTTACTCCCAAGTCAGCCCTTGTTCCTTAGCTGTTCCCTTTGCTGGCAACTCTGCCCATGTGCACATTGGAAACAGTCTCCAGCTGTTCATCTGCCTCACTGATGTCTGACTCCAAGGGCAGCTGATAACTGTCAGACGGCCCTGTCCCCCTCTCTGCCTCCGACACAGAGCCCTTATCAGAGCCTTCCCCAGACTCCAGGACTGGCCCATCTTCCTCCCCAACCTCCTCACTGTCCGAATCTGCTGCCAGCTCTGCTAGTTGCTGGCGGGCCACAACACATGGGCAGGCGGAGTGAATTCCCCTAGTACGGTAGTCTTCAACTTACGACCAGAATTGAGCCCAACATTTTTCTTGCTCAGTGGGACAGTTGTTAAGTGAGCTTTGCCCCATTTTACGATCTGTCTTGCCACGGCAATTAAACAAGTCACCGCAGTGGTTAAGCTAAGTAACATGATCGTTACGTGAATATGACTTCCCATTGACTTCGCTTGTCAGAAGGTGGCAAAAGGGAATCACATGATTCCAGGATTCTGTAACCGTCCTAAATAAATAAATAGATGTTGAGACTTTGAAAAAAGTGCAAAAAAAAAGATGATTAAAGGCCTGGAGGCTAAAACATAAGAAGAAGGGTTGCAGATTTGGGTTTGGCCAGTCTAGAGAAAAGAAGGACTAGGGGGGGACCAGGGTAGTATTACAATATTTGAAGGGCTGTCATGAAGAGGAGGGAAGTCAGTTTATTTTCCAAAGCCCCAGAAGGCAGGATAGGAAACAATGGATGGAAACTAATCAAGGAGAGAAGCAACCTGGAATTAAAGAGAAACTTCCTAACAATGAGGACAATTAACCAGTATAACAGAAGTTGTGGGTGCTTAATCACTGGAAGTCTTTAAGAAGAGACTGGACAGGCACTTAACTGAAATGGTGTAGGGTCTCCTGCTTGAGCAGGGGGCTGGACTAGAAGACCTCCAAGGTCCCTTCCAGCTCTATTCTGATTGATTGAATAAATATGAGTCAGTTGCCAAGCGTCTGAATTTTGATCCCGTGACCCTGGGGATGCTGAAATGGTCATAAGTGTGAAAAACGATGATACGTGCCGTTGTAAACAGTCACTGAATGAACTGTTTATAAGTTGAGGACTACCTATGCCCTTGTGTGCTGACCCTTGCTCCCTCTCTTCCACAGGCGACTCGGGCTATCCTTTGCGGCCTTTCCTCATGACGCCGCACGCGGATGACGGCCCCGAGCCTGTGGCGCGCTACAACGCAACCCACAAGACGACGCGGAGGGTGGTGGAGACGGCCTTCGGGCAGCTCAAGATGAGGTTCCGCTGCCTTCACTCCACAGGGGGGCGCTTGATGCTCCGGCCGGAGAAAGTGGCGAAGGTTTTTGTAGTCTGCGCCATGCTTCACAACATGGCCTTGAGACGCCAGCTGCCTATCATCAATGGAGGACAAGGGGTGGACACTGAGGTCCCTGTGCCTCCGTACCTGGAGACCGACAGCCTGGTCGAACAAGATCCTCAGGGAGTAGAAGTCCGGGATCAGATTATTAGCACTTATTTCTCACAATAAATGAGCTTTCAATAGGTGACACGCAGTTGGCTACTCTGTTCTTCCCTAGGGGGGGTGGGGTGTGGGTTGCTGTGAGAGGAGACACGGAATTGTGTGATTGTACAACTGCCTCCCCTGCCCTCGTAAAGATCTCGTAAAGCAGGGGTGTCGAACTGGCAGCCCGTAGGCCGGACGCGTCACACACAGGCAAGGGTGGGCTGCTGGGGGTTCCAGAGAACCTCTAGCTACGATTCTGTGCAGTTTGGATAACCCCCAAATCCCACTCCTGGCTGGCCTCGCCCACCCTTCCCAGGAGCCCCCATGTGGCCCATTTTGGATGCAGGTAAGTGCAGGGCGTGTGCGGCAACTTGGGGAGGGTGAAAAACGGGCCTACCGGAAGTTTGGGAAGGCCAGAAACGGGCTCCTGGGGAGGCCGTTTTTGCCCTCCCGGAGGCACAAAGAAAGCCTCTGGAGCCTGGGGAGGGAAAAGACATCCGGGAAAAGACATGTTGTAGTGGAGAAGGTCAACTAGGCCACGCCCCTTGCTAAATTTTTTGAAGCCTATCCCTGCATGCAGGCCATGCTCACCCCGGATCCACAAAGGCAAAAAAGTCACATGATGTCATGTGACAGTCGAGTTTGACACCTGTGCCCAAAGGGTGCTGCGTATCATCATCTTTTAATTGCCCCATAATCCCTTGCGGGGTGGAGTCTCAGCAATCAATTGGAGCTGAGTGAATACTGGCCAGATGCCCTCCCTGTCGTCAATGCGGAGTTACATTCAGCAGATTATATTCTCAGTGCACCCAGAACAAAAAATATCAGCCTCTACCTAGGATTGAACTCGCAGCCTCCTAATTGTGAGGCGAGAGCTCCACCTCTAGGCCAGCACACCAACTCTAAAGGGTGCTGTGTATGCCCAACACAATTTTCTTAGGAGGAGGTTAGGGCTGATGAGTTGATCTCACGAGCTGGTGGGCTTTATGGTAGAGAATAGAAGTGCCGAGAACTTGATTTGGTGCTCTTCTGGATCGTATTGCGCAAAATTCTTAGAAGATATGAGAAGAAAAGGAGACATTGAGTGTTCCACAAATCTACTTTACAAATATTCATGGAATGTACCGTATTTTTCGGAGTATAAGATGTACCATTTTCCCTCAACAAAGAGGCTGAAAATCTGGGTGCATCTTATACACTGAATACCACATTTTTTTGCCACCTGAAACCCTGCCCCCTTCACCAAAATGGCCGTGCATAGCCTTTAGGAGGCTTGCAGAGTGCTCCTGGGGGCTAGGGAGGGCAGAAATGAGGGGAAATTATTTGCCTCTTCAAAATCTTGGTGCATCTTTTACTCTGAAAAATAAGTGTTGAGAGAGATCTTCAAATTCATCTGATTAAGAGTTTTGCAAACTTGGGGACTTTAAGATGTGTGGACTTCGACTCCCAGAATTCCCCAGCTAGCATAGCATAGAATTCTGGGAGTTGAAGTCCACATACCTTAAAATTCCTGAGGTTTGAAAAAAAAAACTTTTCTAGAGAAACAATCCACCTTGAGTTCAATGTCAGGCATTAACCCAAACATTATAGGATCTACTGGTAGTCCTCAACTTACAACAGTTCATTTAGTGACAAGTTACAAATGGAACTGAAAAAATGGCACTAAAGTTATGGCCGTTTTCACACTTCTGACCAATGCATCCCCATGATTACCATGATCAAAATTAAGATAATTCATATTTACGACGTTTGCTTGGGCCCAGGGCCATGTGATCCCCTTTTGCAACCTTCTGACAAGCCAAGTCTATGGGGAAGTTGGATTCACTTAACAACCGTGTTACTAACTTAACAAATGCCATGATTCCCTTAACAACGACAAGAAAAGTCAAACTTCACGTAACAAATGTTTCTCTCAGCGACCTAAATCTTGGGGGCAATTATGGTCGTAAGTCGAGAACTACTAGTATTTCCATCAGGGACTCATTATCCACAACTGGAAATATCTATGTTTTTTACACCAATCACAGTGCTATTGGTTGTGGATGATGGGGGTCCAGATGTGGATGATGGGGGTTGCGACTCAGCACTGTGAAAGGGGCATAAAAAAACCAAAGGCTTGCAGCCTCCATAGGTGTTAAATTTGTTTTCATTTCCCAGAAGAACATTGGTTCTAATGCACAGGGATTTTATTTGGAAGTGAAAATTGTTTTAACTACTCTCAGGTAAGTGTGCACGGATTTCCAGCCTGAAACACGCCTCTCCCACCACTCTCAATAGATCATAAAAAACAACAATGCTAATGTTGTGGCCTGCCAGCAGATTCAGACATTGAGGAGGTTGGGGAGGAAGATGAGCCAGTCCTGGAGTCGGGGGGTGGGGGCTCTGTGTTGGAGGCAGAGAGGGGGCGAGAGCTGTCTGACAGTTATCAGCTGCCTTCAGAGTCAGACATCAGTGAGGCAGACGAACAGCTGGAGCCTGTTCCCAGTGTGTGCATGCACAGAGTCGCCAGACGAAGGGGACAGCTAAAAAAACGGGTCGACTTGGGAGTAAGGCCCAGGTGGATGATGAATGGCCCCTCCCAGAGGATATAAAAGAGGAGCAAAGGGGGAGGGGAGTTTGCAGGAGACAATTAGTTCGCTTAATTGTTTCGTGACTCTCCGAGACTCCTGGCCAAGTTTTGCAGATATCGGCCTGGCAGCTCTCCAAGCCAGATAAGGTCTGTGACTGTAAATCCTCCCTTGAAAGACTTTGCTGGATGTGAATGAGCAGAATCCACAGTCAATTAATACAAGGGGTTTTTGTTGGGACAAGGAGTTTGCTTCATGCTCTTGGGAAGCCTCGGTCAGAACAGCTAATTTGAAGCCTCTCCTCAAAGCCCACCTAAGCCATTATGGGTAATCCTCAACTTACGACTGGGTCCTGGAATTTCAGTCGCTAAGCAATATGGTCTTTAAGTGAGACCATACTTGATTTTACAATCGTTTTTCTTGTCGTTCATCAAGCTGGCTGGGAAGGTTGCAAAATCATGATCAAGATAGACACCGCAAGTGCTGTAAATGCCAGCTGGTTGGCCAAGAGCTCGATCTGCGATCCTGGGACAAAAGAGGTTATGCAATGGTGGTCATTTCAAAGATAGATACGTTTTTTTCCCGATGCGATCATCACTTGGAACCATCATTGAATGAATGGTCGTAAATCGAGGACTATCTGGCCCTTTCTGTCAGACAACCAAGTTTCTTGTTTGCTTCCTGTTGCATCTCATAAAGATGCAGGGGGCATTCTGAGTGGTGGACTCCCATCAAACGAAAACCGCATGGAGTAGGATGGACTGTTTGTTTGACATGTTAATCATGAGATTGAATTCCATTGCTGGCTTCTAGTAATAGCCCTGTTCATTTCTCATGAATCTGCGGCTTAAGTTCGGTGGTTCCAAGATCACATTTGCCGCCTCCTTTAGTAGCCTTAAGACAAGGGTCCTTGTTGTGGCCCAGCAGGAGCCGTTGGAGCTGCCACCAGACTCTGCCAGCGAGGGTCCTTATGAGTCGGCTCTGGAAGAGGTGGAGGACCCTGGACAGGGTTCCGACTCTGAGCAGGGCACAGAGAGGCTGGTTGGCCACCAGGAGGTGCCTGAGGCATGCAGCAGCGGTGAAAGCAGAAGGGAGTGTGCTCCTGACGTCATGCCTTGGAGTAGTGATGAGGAGACAAGGGAGGTGGTCCTGGATTCGACGGAGAGAACAGCTACGCAGTTACAAAAGATAATTAGGCTCCTCTCAAGATTGTATTTAAGGAGAGACTGGGAGGAGTCTGGTTTTTCAGGATTCAACTTCATTCGTAACACTGGAGAAACTGTTATCTGTCTCTGTTGAAGTCTGAGTTGCTGCCAAGGTTCTTATCTGTTTGTTGTGCTTGGCTTTCAGCCACCGAGGTTTATGTTTCCTACTAATAAAGTGCTGTGAAATTTCAGTTAAGCTTGTCTCAGCATTCATTACTGGACGGAGGAGGGTGTCAGAACAGGTCCCCAACCCAACCAATCTTACTTCATTGTTCAACATAGTGACTAAGTAGACAAGCAAAATACTGTGGACATTATATATTTAGACTTCAGCAAGGCATTCGACAAAGTAGATCACAATCTACTTCTCGGTAAGCTAGAAAAAAGTGGGATATATAGTATCACCATCAGATGGATTGGTAAGTGGCTGACAAACCGTACTCAACGAGTAGTACTTAATGGGTCTACATCTACATGGAGGGAGGAAAGCAGTGAGGTACCACAACATTCCATCTTAAGCCCAGAACTCTTCAATATATTCATAAACAACTTAGATGAGGGAATAGAAGGGGAACATAACAAATTTGCAAATGATACTAAATTGGCTAAATAATAGGCTCAAGATCCATACAACAAGGTCTTGAAATATCTGATTGTGAATGTTTCAACAGCTGCTAGAATTGTATTTGGCAAAAATTGGAAAGAGAGAAAGTACCATAACAGGAGGAAACTATTCGGAAAATAATGGAATGTGCCGAAATGAGTAAGCTTACATTTGAAATTAGAGACCGAGAGGATGAGCAATATTATAAAGTATGGGACTTGTTTTACCAATCGTTATATAAAAAAATCTGGGAACGAAACTGTTTACTTATGTAGTAATAGAAAGTTACAGTTATTCTTATGAAGTTTTTTCTTTTCTTGTTATGATATAGAGCACTATTTACATGATATATAAAGGACCATAATGATCTCAATGTATAAGAGTGGGATGATTTGAACACTTTATTATAATTGCATGTAGCAACCATTTTATATCAGAAATATCTTTGTATATTAAACAGACCAATGATGATGTAATGAACAATTGATATACATATGATCTGAAATACTTAACCACTATATGGATTAATAATTAATAATGGAAAACTATTTTTGGAACTCTGGATGATTGGTGACATTGTGGTCAATTGAAAATATGAATGTATATTATAAATTAATGGGAATTCTTTGTTCTAATTTCTGCCTTTTCTCCTTGGAGATAGAAGATATTATAATATTTTAAAGACTCATTGTTATTTGATAGATAATTATGAATTCAAGGAAATAAGGATTGGTACAAATGAAAGAATATTAATGGTAATTTGAACACATGATGCTCAATGACAGCAAAATATTCAGTTAAGTTTAACCAGTGATGTTAATCTTAATCTTAAAAATTGATGCATAAAAACTTGTAACCAAACGACATGCTTGATGAATTGGAGGAAAGTTGGGGTTTTTTTCTTCTTCTCTTGCTTTGTTTTGTATGTGTTGTTTTGTTTAAAAAGAATAAAAAATATATTTAAAAAAAAAGATCAAGTGAGGTACTAATACCACTCTATAAAGCCTTAGTAAGACCACATTTAGAATTCTGCATCCAGTTTTCATCACCACACTATAAAAAAGATGTTGAGACTCTAGAAAAAGTGCAGAGAAGAGCAACCAGGATGATTAGAGGACTGGGAGACTAAAACATATGAAGAACGGTTGCAGGAACTGGGCATGGCTAGTCTAGTGAAAAGAAGGACCAGGGGAGACACGATAACAGTCTTCCAATATTGGAGGGGCTGCCACAGAGAGGGGGGGGTCAAGCTATTTTACAAACCATCTGAAAGGCCAGACAAGGAATAATGGATGGAAACTGACCAAGGAGAGATTCAATCTGGAAATAAGGAGGAACTTTCTGACAGTGAGAACAACCAACCAAAGGAACAGAAGTTGTGGGAGCTTCATCACTGGAAGCTTTCAAGAAGAGACTGGACTGCCATCTGTCAGAAATGGTGTAGGGTCTCCTGCTTGGGTGGGGGTGGGGGTTGGAAGGGACCTAACAGGACCCTTCCAATTCTGTTAACCTGTAATCTGAATTTATCTGCCTCAGAATTCTATTCTGAATGGGTGCATTAGTTGGAACGCTGATAGCCATCTTTTGGCAGGAAAAGGATGTGGTTGTTGTGGTTGACCGCAAGGAGAAAATCCTCCGTTCCAAAACCAGTTGCGCTCCTTAGCCCTTTGTTGAATAAGCTCAGTCCCTGTGCCAGAGAAATCCAATGGGAGCCTGGCATAGTTTCCTGCATATTTTTCCCAGTTGTAAACTTTACATGAGTCTCCTCCAGGCTGATGACTTTCTGAAAGACAGACTCTGGGCAGGATTTCTGTGCCTCAACTTTTTGACTGGGACTGTGGCCAGAATTTTGGTCACAAGTCATTGACTTATGCAGTATTATGTATATGCAGCACGATGCAGCTAGCCGCGTGCAGATCTGTACGCAACAAAACAACCACTTCATAAGCACACGGCACAACATAGGAGAACAAATACAGAACTGATGGGGGGGGGCAGACTGGATGACCTCTAGGGCTCTTTCCAACTCTGCTTGTTAAGGGCGATTTCTAAAGTGTTGCTGAAGGAAAATGCAGGATCAGCCCCCGAAAGGAGGATGATTCCTCCCAGAAATAGGGAATGAATGACTGTACTTGGGAACCCCCCCCCCCATCTTTTCCCATAGAAAGGCGCCCCAAGAAGAGACTTTGAGGGTTTTCATCCAAAGCGAAGATCATTGGGGGTTCCTGATGTCCACCTGGCTACGAGAGGATTTCCTAGCACAGGAGATGGGGGGGGGACTCTGTCTCTCCCCCCCCCCCCCGCCCGTCCAACAATGACGATTGAAAGAGCCAATCACCATCTCGCTCGCTCGCAACCTCGTCTTCCTTTGGATTTCGAGAATAAGAAGCGGATGCGCGAAGGTTGAGTTTCCCTGGCAGGATGGCTCCGCGCTCTGCGCCCCTCTTGCTTCTGGTGTTGGTGGAGGTCTTCCTATGGAGGAGCTGCTTCAGTGAGTCCGTTCCGGGATTTTTTCCCCCCATTTATAAATTTGCCTTCCCCAGAGCCTCCTTTTGTTTCAGATTCCCCCCCCCACCAAAAAAAAACCCGTGGCGGGGCTTTGCAGAATTCAATATTATTATTATCATCTCACAATGCAGTGGTCAGGATTTGGGGATCTCGGGATTTTAACAAGCTGCGTTGCAATCAACCTCGGGCAGGTTTCCCACGTAATTCAATGCGGAGCCCCACAAGGGAAAGAAAATACTTTAACTTTAACTTTTAATAAATTTATATGCCGCCCAATCCCGTAGGACTCCGGGCGGTTTACAGAAACAAGATTAAAATAAGGAGTTAAAAATAGAAAAGAGAAACAATTTAAAAACAACGCACCATACACTCAATCTGGGTGTATTAGCTGGTTCTGCATCATGCACGCGAGTTTATATTTCCCCACCCCTTCGGAGATAAGAGGCAAACGCTGATCCTTTTGGATTCTGAATTCTGTCCAGAGCTGGAAGTGGATCTGGGGATCTTCCTAACGGCTCTGAGAATCTGCTGCAAGAGTGGCGAGGAGCAAGGCCTTTGCCTTGGGACTGGGAAGGGCTGGGAAACCACTCCCTTTGCTCTGGGCATTTTGGATTTTGACCCACATTTGTCTGGGCTGTGCAGTTGCTGTTGGGGTGGGGGCTTCTGGGTGGGATAAAAAACACCTCGGAGTGCCAGGATTTGTCCTCTTGTTCTGCCGTTCCACCTTTTCAGTTAAACGCCCCCCTTTGTCAGCCGTCTATCCAGTACCCCTTCTTTCCCGGAGCTCCCTCCGCCTTAACGTTCATTGTTGCACGTGTAGAATTTTGGCTTTCATTATTGCGCGTGTAGAATCTGGGCTTTCCTGATGTTGGGGACCGAATGCGCTAACCTGTAACCCCCGCCCCGCTCCACACTTTCACTTCCTCTCGTTTCCCTGCTTTGATCTTTGTTCATCTCCAGCGAAAGTTGCATTTTCCAGAAACCGTTTGTCTGAAATGATATAGGGTTTCCTGGCTGAGCAGAGGGTTGGACTAGAAGACCACCAAGGTCCCTTCCAGGTGTGTTATTCTGTTCTATTAAAATCAGCTGAGATCAGAACTGCTTCTAGTGCTCCAGCTGGCTGATCCAGAAAGTCCGTTTCCAAGTGATCCGTTTAGCTTTTTTAGGGTCATTGAAACTATCCTGGGCAATTGCCACCTTCCAGGTTTACAAACAGGACTGTTAAAAGCTCTGACTGCTGCTACAATTCAAGAGTGGGTGGGGGGAACCTAGGAATGTGGTGCCTTATAATCTGGCATGTGAACCAAGATCATGTCATCGGATACCTGTCAGAGCCAGTGACTGGACTGATTGGCCCATGTGACCTTAGAGACCCCAGGGAGGGGGGGAGGGGATCCTATTCTTTTAACTATCCCTATGTGTGGGAAATGGAGGGATGCGGTGGCTCCGTGGCTAAGACACAGAGCTTGTCAATGAGAAAGGTAGGCAGTTTGGCGGTTCGAATCCCTAGTGCTGCGTAACAGAGTGAGCTCCCATTACTTGTCCCAGCTTCAGCCAACCTAGCAGTTCAAAAGTACAAAGAAAATGCAAGTAGAAAAATAGGGACCACTTTGGTGGGAAGCTAACAGCATTCAGTGGGTCCAGAGGTATTTCACAAGAAGAGTCCTCCACTCCTCTGCTCACAATAGAATCCCTTATGCTGCCAGGCTCAATTTTGGGCTTGGACAACCTGGAACTACGCCACCTGCAGTCCGACCTAAGCATAGTACATAAAATTGTCTGCTTCAACAGGTTACCTGTCAATGACTTCTTCAGCTTCAACCTCAATAATACACGGGGAAACAATTGATACAAACTCAAGGTAAACCGCTCCAAACTCAATTGCAGAAAATACGACTTCAGCAACAGAGTGGTCAACGCCTGGAATGCTCTACCTGACTCCGTTGTTGCATCCTCAAACCCCCACAGTTTCAACCTCAAACTGTCTACCCTGGAACTCACCCCATTCCTAAGAGGTCCATAAAGGGGGTGTGCATAATAACTCCTAATTCTGACCCTTTATGGCTTCCCTTTCCAGGCTCTTCCAAACACTCCCTGTCTTATTCCTATCTGCAAGTGTCAGAGCCCAGCCAGAGGCTGCCCCACTTTCTCTTCATGGTCCACCTGGATGACCAGCCCATCGCTCGCTATGACAACCAAACCAGGAAGCTTGTGAGCCAAGGTGGCGCAGTGGTTAAATGCAGCACTGCAGGCTACTGCTAGATCAGCAGGTCAGCGGTTCAAATCTCACCGGCTCAGGGTTGACTCAGCCTTCCATCCTTCCGAGGTGGGTAAAATTAGGACCCAGATTGTTGGGGGCAATATGCTGACTCTCTGTAAACCGCTTAGAGAGGCCTGAAAGGCCTATGAAGCGGTATATAAGTCTACTGCTATTGCTATTGCTGCTATATTGTGCCTCTGGTGCCCTGGATGGAGATGTTGGAGCTGAAAAGCTCTCTGTACCCTGAGTGGGTGTTCAGGTCTGACCTGGAGAGTGTCCAAAATTTCCACTCCCAGAATGAAGGTGAGCAGACAGATTCTTCCCTTCAGCTGTGAATTCACTCTCAGTTCTTGCCTTCCACATCCTGTCATTTCAACTATCAAGGAAGGACACAAGTTCCCAGATGATGAAATGAAAATGAGTCAGCAGGGCCACTGCCACCTTAAGAAGCTGTCTATATAAGGGAAGTCATGTGAGGGCATCTCCTCTCCTCCTGTTCTATCTCCACTGTAGCTCTCTGTGTGTGTTTCTGTGTTATAGTTGAAAATTGAATGATTGCCTGGTATTTGCCGTATGTATGTATGTATGTATGTATGTATGTATGTATGTATGTATGTATGTATGTACATACATACGTACATACATATATACCATATTTTTCAGAGTATAAGATGAACCTTCCCCCCTCCAAAAAAGAGGATAAAAATCTGGGTGCATCTTATACACTAAATACAGCATTTTTGGCCTCCCAAAACCTTACCCCCTTCACAAAAATGGACATATAGAGGCTTTGGGAGGCCTTCAAAGTGTTCCTGGGGGCTGGGGAGGACAAAAAAGACTGGAAAATGGGCTGTTTTTGCCAGTTCCTGCCCCCCCCCAAGCCCCTAGGAGCACTTTGCAGACCTCTCAAACTCTCTGCATGCCCCATTTTTCACAAAAAATGAGTGCAAAAACCTTTTTTTTTAAATTTACCTCTTCAAAATCTTGGTGCGTCTTATACTCCGGTACATCTTATAATCTGAAAAATACGGTAAATCTTGTAGATAAACCACTCTTTGAAAAACAAAACTTCTGTGTATTGTATTTTGCCCTGGATTGTCTCAAAATAGTAGTCTGACACCAGAGATTGTGGAATGGAAACAGAACAATGACAGACACACCCACCCAAAAAACATGCACCACAAAGACAGGGCAAAGCAACTATGAAACCATCCACACATGCATTGCAGGACTCATAGCCAAGTGCCAGGATTTCTTTCTTTCTGTTGGTCTCCAAGGATGCAAAGAGATAGTGATGTGATTACTTTTTTTCTTTAGGAGGAGTATAGAGAGAGAGAAAAGCCCCCTCCCTTTTCAAGGGCACTTTTGCTTCTATTTATTTGTGAAACTGTTTTGTAGCTCCATGTAGTTTTGTAAAATCCATGTCTTCTTCATCTAGAAAGAGATTGAAACTCCTGGTGAGGAGGGGCAAGAAAGGAGTGCATGGGGAGGGGGAGGAATCCCCACCCTCTCCAATCTCATTGAGTTTCTACTTCAGGGCTTCACACCTGGCAGGCAGTTTTGGGCTGTGAACTCCGGGAAGATGGGAGCCAAGAAGGCTATTTCCACTATGGCTACGATGGGATGGACTTCATCAGCTTCGACAAGGAGACCTTCAGATGGGTGACAGCTCAGCCCCAGGCCCAGAGGGTTGAGGAGAAGTGGGAGGATGATCCAGGTTGGTTCCAGGAGAATAAACACTTCCTAGAGGACAACTGCATTGTGTTGATGAAGAAATACTTGTCCGATGGGAAGGAAGCTCTTCAGAGGACAGGTGAGTCCATTGAAGAAGAAAACTGGGGGATCTCTCTAGGCTGGACACACTGGAGGATGGAGGTGGGGAGGAAGGTCCTGTTTTGGGGAAAAGCCAACCTTGTGTTGCACTTGGCTTCTCAGGGGGCTCTAGCATGTCTAAACTTTGAAGCCTACTAGACGTTCAGGAGAGAAGCAGAGAGAGTGAGACAGGCCAAGTCATAGGAGGACATTCCTGCTCTGAAATTTCTTGGTTTTTGCAGAGCCCCTGGTGGGGAAGGTGACCCGCAAGGTGGTCAATGAGAGATTGGAGGTCCTCATCTGCCAGGCCTTTGGCTTCTACCCAAAGGAGATTCAGGCCACCTGGACGAGGGATGGGGAAGTCTGCCAGTATGAGACCCTCCATAGGAACGTGGCTCCCAACTCGGACGGGACCTATTATGTCCTGCTCAGCATTGAGATTGACCCCAAGGAGAGGGACCATTTTCTGTGTCACCTGGACCACGAAGGCTTGCAGGAGCCCCTGGTCTTGGCCTTGAAGGAGGAGCCTGATGATAAACTGCAGCATCCAGGTAAGTAGATGGGAATTAAGCACCCATGTTGGAAAGAATGAGGGGGAAAATGTTCTCTGTTAAACCATCTCATAATCTTGAGGTGCACAGTAAGAAATATCTCCCGATAAGAGTCTTCTGCTTAGATGATGCTTGGCCCCGCCTACCCATCCCGGCTCTACGGCATCCCATTTAGGCCCTTCTTTTTAGGCAAAGCACATGCATGCACACTCACATTTGCGAACCGGTAGGGAAGGTGTTGTGGCCCAGCAGGAACTGTTGGAGCTGCCACCAGACTCCGACAGCGAGGGGCCCTATGAGTCGGCTCTGGAGGATGTGGAGGACCCTGGACAGGGTTCCAACTCCGAGCAGGGCGCAGAGAGGCTGATTGGCCACCAGGAGGCGCCTGAGCCTTGGACCAGTGGGGAGGAGACAAGGGAGAGTGATCCAGACGCCCGCAGTGACTTGTTCCTGGATGCCCAGCACCAAAGAGCTAATAGGCGTCAGGAACAGTTGCACAAGTACAGGAGGTAATTGCACTTAGCTGGTGGTCATTAGGCTCCTCTCCAGACTATAAAAAGGACTGCTTGTGCACACGGCCCTTTTGCAGAAGTCAACGCAGGAACTAATGTTGGAGAACATGATTGTGAGCTTGGCAGGCTGGATTGCTGCCACGGCTTATCTGTGCTGGATTGCTGCCGAAGATTTTCTGTGCCAGTTTTCTGCCAAGGACCTGTCTGTCTGTTAATTAAATGCCGTAACTTATCTTTGGCTCTGAGTGTGCTTTGGTGTGGAACGAGGGGGGTCAGAACAGGAAGGTAAGTGAATACCACCTCTGTGCTATCTGGAAAGTGCTGTGGCACAGAGAACCAGCATTCAACATGCTGCTTCTAGAGAACCAGCATTCAACATGCTGCTTCTCTGTGCTGCACGCTTTCTGGATGGGACTTAGAGGAAAGTGGCTGTTCACAGTTGCTAAATTGCACAAGAGATGCTCTCTTTCCCAGCAGCAGTGAAGAGAAGCAGCCCCAGAGAGCATAAATGGAGCGGAGCAGTCTCCGGAAGGCTGCTTGGTTAACCCTCGCAACAGTCACGCGCATGCGCACGCGTGGAAGCCGTGCACACACTCATATTTTCGGTAAACCAGTTGTTAAGTGGGTTGAATCCCACCACTGGATCCTTCCTCTGCTCACTGCCTCCTAGTAGGGGACTCAGCATCAGTGCTGGAGGGCCCAAGAGCAGCCTCCAATCCTTAGCTCCAATAAGGAGCACCTACACTATCCTAAGAGTGAGATGTTAGCACCGTTTCAACATTTGAGAGGCTCTTACAAAGACGAGGGTGTCAAACTATTTTTCAAAGCGCCAAAAGGAAAGACAAGAAAGAATGGAAGGAAACTAATCAAAGAGAGAAGCAACTTAGAAATAAGGAGAAATTTCCTAACAGTAAGATCAGTCCACCAATGGAATAGCTTGCCTTCAGAAGTTGTGGGTGCTTCATGGTCGGCTTTAAAAAAAACACTGCATGGTCATTTGTCTGAAGTCATATAGGGTCTTCTGCTCGAGCAGGGGGTTGGACTAGAAGACCTCCAAGGCCCCTTCCTACTCGGTAATTCTATGTTCTAATCAGAAATCTGTTTCTCCTCCTTTAGCCAGAGAGAGATTTGCTCTGCTGGGGATCATCCCTGTTGTCCTGTTGCTGCCTCTGATGCTGTTCCTCCTGAGACGTAAGTGAACTGGAAATACCCTGGTGCTGATGGGTGCCAGGCTCCCCTCCCCCACCCAAAAAACCAACTTCTCGTAAAGACCCAAAAGTTCTTTTCGTAATAAAATATTTTATTAAAAAGTTTTTTTAAAAAAAAGAAAAAAAGAAAAAAAATTACAATTTCCTTCTGTACAACATTTCCACCTCGGTATACATCCATTGTAAATGTACTTCTCTCCCCCCCCCCCTTATTTCAGTTTCTCTTTGTCTATATACATATGATCCAATTATATACAGTCCTTAATTTACAATATTAAACTTTTTACAAAAGTTCTTTTGGTCCAAGAGGCAACTGTACTTTCTGTTGTTGCTGTTTTTTAATTATTTTTATATATTGCAATTTGTCAGACAGAAACAAAAACAGGAGTAATATAAAAATACAACAACAGGGACGATAGGCACCTTAGTGCACTTATACAAGTGCACTTATGCACTTAGAGTGCACTGTGGACCTCTTAAGTATGAAGTGAGGTCCACGGAAGTCAATTTGGGACTAAAACTATGAAAATTTGTAGCTGAGACAACTGAATCAGGTAGAGCATTCCAGATGTTGACAACTCTATTATAAAAATCTTATTTTTTTAAAGTCAAATTTAGAATGATTTATATTGAGTTTAAAGCGGTTCTTCGTGAGCATATCATTGTGATTAAAACAGAAAAAGTTATTTACAAGTAAAACATTACCGTTTTTCCCAGAAAATAAGACAGGGTCTTATTTTCTTTTGACCCCCCCCAAAATAAGCACCTGACCTTATTTTCGGGGAGGCCTTATTGAGGTGACATTGAGTTGATCACACTCACCCAGTCACATGACCACCTAGCCATGCCCACCTATCTAGTCATTAGGCAGATCATGTTAGTGGTCCACGGGATTTAAAATTATGAATTTGGTGGTCCCTGAGGGTAGTTTTTACAACAAAATATAATGTGTTTTTCATTCCAGGAAACCTGCCTCCTTCTGTCACTTCACGTGGAGTGGATGAAACAGACATGGAATAAAGAACTCGTAATTTATTGATACAAAGCAAATGAGTATAACTATTTTTTTACTTTTTAAAATTTTTGGACCTTTTTATAATAAAAAGATTGTTCATATCAAAACATTGTAAAGTCATGCTAAAAGCTCGTGTTTCCTAATGTTTGAAATTTAGAAATGAGGGCAGGGTTGATCTTGGCATAGTGGTTAGAATGCAGTACTGCAGGCTGCTTCTGCTGACTGCTGGTTGCCAGCAGTTCAGCAGTTGGATCCTGTCCGGCTCAAGGTTGACAGCCTTCCATTATTCTGAGTGGGTAAAAGGAGGACCCAGATTGTTGGGGGCAATATGCTGACTCTGTAAAGCGTTAGAGAGGGCTATAAAGCCCTGTCAAGCAGTATCTAAGTCTAAAGGCTATTGCTATTATGCTGCCTTAGAACTCTCCACTGGTCCAAGAAGTAATGAGCAACAGGGTCAACATGGAGATATATACCCAGGGGTGGGCTTCAAAATTGCAGCAATGGGTGGGTGTGGCCATGTTGGGAGTGGCCTAATTGGCCTCCTGCACCATGTTCAGTGGGAGTTTTCTGCCCTCCCCAGGCACCGGAGGCTTTCCTTGTGCCCCCAGCAAGGCGAAAACTGCTTCCTTTGGGCTCCAGAGGCCAGAAACAGGCTGGTTTCTGGACTCCCAGAACCTCTAGCAGGCCTATTTTCCTCCCTCCCTGAGCCTCTGTGTTGGCCCTGAATTTACCTGGCAAGATGAACAGGCCACGGGGAGACTCCTGGGACAGGCAGGGTGGGTTGGGAGGGGCGGGGGTGAATGGGCTCGGCCAGCCAGAAGTAACATTTGGGGGTTTGCCAAACTGGGCAGAATCCTAGCTAGAGGATCCCCCAATCCTGTGTGAACCATCAGCAGCCCACCCTGTATACGCCCATCTTCCTTTGGGGTGAGTCTGTGTGTCTTTTAGACCTCTCCATCCCTCCTGCAGGTGACCTGGATCTCCTTGGGGAAGCAGCCACAAACCAGGGAGATGAAGGTCTCACTGTAATCTAGCAGATCCCCTTTCTCAATAAGGCAGGGGTGTCAAACAGAAGGTCCGTGGGCTGGATGTGGCCTACAGGGCCATCCTGGAAAATGTAAGAGCCCAGCCTGTGTCCCTTTGGCCAGGTCTACCCACGTTGCTTCAGCCTGGTCTACCCAATGCAAAGAGCAAACATGCCAGCAGTTTGGGTGGTGTCAAGCTGGTCACGCTCCCCCAGTTGGCCACATCTGCCCCCCTGAGGTCAACCACAGCCCTGATGTGGCGCTCAATGAAATTGAGTTTGACACCCCTGCACTAAGGGCTCTGTAAAAATGGCAGTAGTACAACTCAATAATTTTCGAAGGGCAAGACAGAAATCAACTACTTCTAGATCCAAAATGACATTTCTTTATAAATGTCTTCATTCTGTTTAAATAGATCCAACCTCCATCATAAATGACTTGGGGTGGTTTACAGAGTTTTCAACTGTTTATTTATTTCACATATGACGATGTTACATTAGCCAAGAGACAGCAATGCTAGTGCAGAATAGTACTTGGCTGCCTGTTTGCTAGCTCTGTTTGGTTGATGCTCGCGCACTTCCCAAGATGTGCCACAAGAGGGCGAGGTAGCTTTGCACCAGAAAGACAGACTTCCCTGCAGCAGCATCTGAGGCTCTCTCCTTCCACTCAAACCTCCTCACAAATTGGCACTGCAACCAAGAAGGTTCACTGCTGGCAGGATTCAGATCATTTGCACGAAACGCTGGCTCATTTCCCAACCGAAGTGGTACCTATTTATCTACTTGCATGGAACATGCTTTCGAACTGCTAGGTGGGCAGAAGCTGAGGCAAGTGATGGGAACTCATCCTGTTACGCAGTGCTAGGACTCAAACCACTGAAACAAAGACCATTTCCAGCATCATTAAGTTACTGAACCACCACTTAGAATTAAGTGCTTAGAATTAAAACTGTACTAAGAAAAAAAGATAATTAAAACAATAAGAATTATTAAAACCCTAAATAAAATCACAAAGTTACAATCTCACTACCAGTACAACATCTGTTAGGCTAGATAACACTACTAGATGCTCAGGCCAGATGGCAAATCCATGTCTTCAGGTCTTTCCAGAAGACCGATAAGGTTAGGACCAGCCTGGCCTCAAGTGACATAGATGTTCCAGAAGATGATTCTTCAGCAGGAAAAACTCTCATCTTAGTGGATGGGACCCACCAACCCAGTGAACCTGATGGGATGGATAATGATGGATACTGGGGAGAGATACCCTGTTTCCCTGAAAATAAGACTTTCCCAGATAATAAGCCCAATTGGCCTTTTGAGCGCATGTGCTAAAATAAGCCCTCCCCCCCAAAAATAAGCCCTCCCTGAAAATATTGCAAGACAGCAGCAGCCATGAGGTGACCACGCTCGCCACCCCCTACACCTCAAAAATAATAAGATCTCCCTGAAAATAAGGCCAAGCTCTTATTTCAGGGGTCAAAAGAAAATAAGACTTATTTTCAGGGAAATATGGTAGTTCCTCAAATAATCCAACCCTGCAATGGAAAGCTTTATATGTCATTATTAATACCTTGAATTCAACCTGGAAGCAAACTGATAACGTACGTGGCTCAAAAAGCAGAGGTGTAATATACTGATCCAGATGCATACACAAGTGCTTGTGTCACTACATTTTACATTAGATGAAATTGCTGGATACCCTTCAAAGGAACCCTCATGTAGAGCGCATTACAGCAACCCATCTGGGATGTGCCAAGGGTGTGACTTAGAGTTGTAACTAAGGATCTTAAGGGTCCACGAAAATTGGGCAATGGAGTCCCACAGATTGTCTTTTCAAAATGACCATCTCTCAGCTTTGAGGCTAATAACAAGAGGCCTGGAAGGTATTTCATGTCACTCTTGACTGGTGTATCAGAAACACACGTGGATTGATTCTGACCTAAAGGCAAGCCCTGAGAATTACACTCCTGAATTCCAAGTTTCTTTCATTTTGAGAGGCACTTTGTATAGGAAGAGTACTTAACTATAGGGAAGCTTTTGAACTTTGAGGTTGGAGAAGTCGTCTGAGAATACTATGGATAATCAAGCAAACAAATACATCCACAATAACCAATTACAGCATTGATTGCCTCATGCATGAGTCAGCACTCTCTAACTAATCAACTACAGTCGTGTGTTCTGGCCTATTGTCTATGAAGATTCTCAATCATCGAGGTCATGGTTGTCCCATAGGTGGTTTTTCAAGACGCAACTGGACTTTCTTGAACTTCAGCTCTGAAGAGGTTCTGGCCTATTGTACACTTTACTGTTCCAGCTACTAAATTCAATATCGTAACAGAATCCTTAATTCAATGACAACAATCCAGTTCTCCCAGTTGAGGTTGTTAAATGATCGTGTTGGTCATTATGTAGAGTCCTACATAAAGAGTGCTGGGTCCCCAGAGGGATGGAGGAGACCTTTTAAGGCGCAGCACCAGCAGAGTTCAAGTGTCTCTCCACTCTTAGCATCGGAATTCCTGTTCTGAGCCAACCTGAGTGTCTCCACCTTCCTCGGTTCCTTCTATTGCACCTGGCATGCTACATTACCCACTCGCATCTCTCTCCTTTTGACCTCTCTCTTCCGTCCACTCTCAAGAGCAGCATCAGCACCAAATCCTGACAACGTAAACATTTCAAGAGGAGGGAAAAAGGTGGGGAAGGGGAAGGTTTCCTGGATCTCTTTCCTTTCCAAGACTTGGCTACAAATATGAAGAAGAAACAGGCTGGAGGCTGATTGACGTTGCTAGCCCTCTTCCTTCATCAGAGGTAGCCATGCTCTGTGTATCTTTCAGAATGCATCCAGGACCAGTTATAACTCTTTTTTGGGCCATGATAGCTGATTCAATCTTGACACTTCGCTATCCAGGGTCTCCAACTCCCCAGCCCATGACGAAGACCTTTTGGGCCACTGTTCCTTCCCTTGTCGCTTGCGCAATGCTAACCACTGGCGCCTCAACCATTCATGGGATGTCCCGTCCTGCAAAGAGAGAAAATGAAAACATCAAAACCACAGTTTGTACCAGCAATGTGGTGTTTTTTACTCTCTCCTTCAATTAGAATCATAGGGGTGGAAAGGACCTTGGAGGTCTTCAACCCCCTGCTCAAGGCAGGAGTCCTTATTAGCTCTCAGTCATCCTCACCTCCACACTGACAGGAATGAAGGCGAGCAACCAAAGAGGCTTGATACAAACAGCTCCTGAAACAGGTGGGAGGGGATACTCCCCCAAGTTTCATTTCCTTCCTTCCTTCCTTCATCCATCTATCTATCTATCTATCTATCTATCTATCTATCTATCTATCTATCTATCTATCTATCTATCTATCTATCATCTATGTATCTATCATGTATCTATCACATTCTATCATGTATCAGCTATCTATATTATATAGCTATCTAGCTATCATTTATCATGTATTCTACCTAATATCTATCATTATCTATCATCTATCTATCACATTCTATCACCTATCTTTTATATATCATCTATCTATCTATCTATCTATCTATCTATCTATCTATCACATTCTATCACCTATCTTTTATATATCATCTATCTATCTATCTATCTATCTATCTATCTATCTATCTATCACATTCTATCACCTATCTTTTATATATCATCTATCTATCTATCTATCATCTATCTATCTATCTATCTATCTATCTATCTATCTATCTATCTATCTATCTATCACATTCTATCACCTATCTATCTATCGCATTCTATCATCTAACTTGTCTATCATCCATATCTATCTTCTGTCTGTCTGTCTATCTATTTGTCTATCTATCTTCTATCTGTCCATCCATCCATCCATCCATCCATCCATCTATCTTTCCATTCTCTGTCTGTCCCTCCCTCCCTCTTTCATTCTTTCTTTCCTTCCTTTCTTTCCTTTTCTTTCTTTCTCTTTCTTTTTTCTTTTTCTTCCTTCCTTCTTTCTTTCTTTTTTCTTACTTACTATCTCGCAAAGGTTACCTCTGCAGCTCATGTTCTCCAGGATCTGTTTCTAAACCGCCTTCTAAAGGAAAGTCACCAGGATCATTTCCATAGATGCTCCCTCTTACACTTTGTTTTTCCATCCTCCCATTCCTTCTCTCCCTCCCTTCCAGTCCTCCTTGGACAGAAATCCCCCATTTCCCCCCAGCTCTATTCCTGACTCCTTCCCCATCTCATTCTTCTCCCTCGGAGCTGATGGGTGCAAGAAGCTGAGCTGGGCTGGCTCTTCCCTGCAGAGCAGGCAATCACAGGATCTCCAGCAGAAGGGGCTGAACCCCAGAAAAGCCACAAGCAGCCCACAATCCCTTCTTACAAAGACTTTGGGGATGAATGTTACCCACCCAACCCTTCAATGGTCTTGGCTCTTGCGTATTTCCCAAGCCCAGAGTTTTGCATCTTACATAGACTTCAACAACAATCAGTCTCACCTCTGAGGTTACTTCAGATTGGAGCATCGGTTCTGATTGAATCTCATTATCTCCTGTGTCAGCAGAGAAAAAACAAACTCTCTCTAAAGGAAAGTCACCTTGCAAAGCTGTTGCTTCCTGATAGAGAATTGTCCTACATCTCCAGTCTGATGGCAAAGAGAGAGGATAGCTGGTTAATTTTGGAAGTAGCAGTTCCTGCCTCAAGTAGAGAAGGATTCATGCTAAGACTGTCGGAAGGCCCAAGTGGTACAACTGCCTGGATTATAACCAGGCATCCTGAGAAAGATGCATTAGTACTTCTATCGCTTTATTATGGACCAAGGAAAAATGGCTAGCTGTCAAGAGGTACTGACCATGAGAAAATGAAAAAGAACATTCCTGGGTATTATTCAGAAGTAATTGTTGAAATTGTCCTTGCTGCTATTGCAGCTCTATGCTATGGTCAACCAATGGCCAGCAGAGCTGGAAGCAGAGTCAGACAGTAAGGAGGTTGGGGAGGAAGATGGGCCAGTCCTGGAGGCTGGGGAAGGCTCAGACAAGGGCTCTGCATCGGAGGCAGAGATGGGGCCAAGGCCATCTGGCAGTTCTCAACTGCCTTCAGAGCTAGACAGCAGTGAGGCAGAGGAACAGCTGGGGCCTGTTCCCAGTGTGCACATGCGCAGAGCTGCCAGAAGAAAAGAACAACTAAGAAATCAGGGTCAACTAGGGAGTAAAGATGGACAGTGAATGTCCCCTCCCATAGGAAATAAAAGAGGAGCAAAAGGGGAGTGGGCTTTTGCAGGAAACAATTTCTTCCTTTGGTCATTAGATTCATTTCAGGAGTGTGAAGATCTGTCCATGAATCTTAGCGCTTCTGTGCCAAGTCTTGGATAAATGGCTGCTTAGTTTCTTCCTCCTTTCGACCCACATGTTCAAAATGCTGTTTGTGGGAAAAGGGCTTGTGGAGATGATGGGTGAAAGGGGAAGGTTTTAGACAGTTGTGCAAAAATGCTGTAAATTAAGAATGCTTTCAGAAATAGAAGTGTTAATAGTTTGTTTTTAATCAGTTAACAAAATGGAAAGAAAATGAACAGAAGAGAAATCCAGATCAAACGGATATTTGGTGTGATCAGTCTTTTCTTTCAAAACAACATATTTATATTTATTTACTGCATAAATAAATACAAATATTAGAGATAGATGGATAGACAGACAGACAGACAATGGATGGCTGGATGGACAGATAGATGATACACAAATAGGTAGATATAGACAGATAGATGATAGTTACATTGACAGACAGACAATAGAAAGATAGATGATAGATAAAGACAGACAGATGGAGACAGCTAGATAAATAGATGATAGACAGACTGACAGACAAGACATAGATAGATAGATAGATAGATAGATAGATAGATAGATAGATAGATAGATAGATAGATAGATGTTGTGGCCCAGCAGGAGCCGTTGGAGCTGCCACTACATTCCGACAGCGGGGGGCCCTCTGAGTCGGCTCTGGAAGATGTGGAGGACCCTGGACAGGGTTCCGACTCCAAGCAGGGCGTAGAGAGACTGGTTGGCCACCAGAAGCACCTGAGCCTTGGACCAGGGGGGAAGAGACAAGGAAGAGTGAGCCGGAGGCCAGTAATGAGTTGTTCCTGGATGCACGCCATCGAAGAGCTACTAGGCATCAGGAACAATTACGCAGTTACAGGAGGTAATTGCGCTCAGTAGGGTGGACTCTTTGACATGTTAATCATGACATTGAATTCCATTGCTGGCTTCTAGTAATCGCCACGTTCATTTCTCACAAATCTGTGGCTTATCATTTTCCCAGAAATTGATGGCAAGGTAATTGGTCTGCTGTTTCCTGGATCTACCTTTTTTCCCCACTCTTTGAAGATTGGAACCACATTGGCTCTTTTCCAGTCCTCTGGAAGTTCCCACACACTCCAGGAAGTCTGAAAGATTTAAGTTCGGTGGTTCCAAGATCACATTTGCCGCCTCCTTTAGTAGCCTTAAGTCAAGGGTCCCTGTTGTGGCCCAGCAGGAGCCGTTGGAGCTGCAAACAGACTCTGCCAGCGAGGGGCCTTATGAATTGGCTCTGGAAGAGGTGGAGGACCCTGGACAGGGTTCCGACTCTGAGCAGGGCGCAGAGAGGCTGGTTGGCCACAGGAGGTGCCTGAGGCATGGAGCAGCGGTGAAAGCAGAAGGGAGTGTGCTCCTGACATCATGCCTTGGAGTAGTGATGAGGAGACAAGGGAGGTGGTACTGGATACCCGGCTATGCCGAGCAGATCGATGGAGAGAACAGCTACGCAGTTACAAAAGATAATTAGGCTCCTCTCAAGATTGTATTTAAGGAGAGACTGGGAGGAGTCTGGTTTTTCAGGATTCAACTTCATTCGTAACACTGGAGAAACTGTTATCTGTCTCTGTCGAAGTCTGAGTTGCTGCCAAGGTTCTTATCTGTTTGTTGTGCGTGGCTTTCAGCCACCGAGGTTTATGTTTCCTGCTAATAAAGTGCTGTGAAATTCCAGTTAAGCTTGTCTCAGCATTCGTTACTGGACGGAGGAGGGGGTCAGAACAGGTCCCTAACCCAACCAATCTTATTTCATTGTTCAACATAGTGACTAAGTAGACAAGCAAAATACTGTGGACATAATATACTTAGACTTCAGCAAGGCATTCAAAAAGTAGACCACAATCTACTTCTCGGTAAGCTAGAAAAAAGTGGGATATATAGTATCACCATCAGATGGATTCGTAAGTGGCTGACAAACCATACTCAACGAGTAGTATTTAATGGGTCTATATCTACATGGAGGGAGGAAAGCAGTGAGGTACCACAACATTCCATCTTAAGCCCAGATCTCTTCAATGTATTCATAAACAACTTAGATGAGGGAATAAAAGGGGAACATAACAAATTTGCAAATGATACTAAATTGGCTAAATAATAGGCTCAAGATCTATACAACAAGGTCTTGAAATATCTGATTGTGAATGTTTTAACAGCTGCTAGAATTGTATTTGCCAAAAATTGGAAAAACGAGAAAGTACCATCACAGGAGGAAACTATTCAGAAAATAATGGAATGTGCCGAAATGAGTAAGCTTACATTTGAAATTAGAGAACGAGAGGATGAGCAATATTATAAAGTATGGGACTTGTTTTACCAATGGTTATATAAAAAAATCTGGGAACGAAACTGTTTACTTATGTAGTAATAGAAAGTTACAGTTATTCTTATGAAGTTTTTTCTTTTCTTGTTATGATATAGAGCACTATTTACATGATATATAAAGGACAATAATGATCTCAATGTATAAGAGTGGGATGATTTGAACATTTTGGTATAATTGCATGTAGCAACCATTTTATATCAGAAAGATCTTTGTATATTAAACAGACCAATGATGATGTAATGAACAATTGATACACATATGATCTGAAATACTTAACCACTATATGGATTAATAATTAATAATGGAAAACTATTTTTGGAACTCTGGATGATTGGTGACATTATGGTCAACTGAAAATATGAATGTATATTATAAATTAATGGGAATTCTTTGTTCTAATTTCTGCCTTTTCTCCTTGGAGATAGATGATATTATAATATTTTAAAGACTCATTGTTATTTGATAGATAATTATGAATTCAAGGAAATAAGGATTGTTACAAATGAAAGAAAATTAATGGTAATTTGAACACATGATGCTCAATGACAGCGAAATATTCAGTTAAGTTTAATGCAAAACCAGTGATGTTAATCTTAATCGTAAGAATTGATGCGTAAAAACTTGTAACCAAACGACATGCTTGTTGAAATGGAGGAAAGTTGGGGGTTTTTTTTCTTCTCTTGCTTTGTTTTGTATGTGTTGTTTTGTTTAATAAGAATAAAAAATATATTTTAAACAAAAGATCAAGTGAGGTACTAATACCACTCTATAAAGCCTTAGTAAGACCACATTTAGAATTCTGCATCCAGTTTTCGTCACCACACTATAAAAAAGATGTTGAGACTCTAAAAAAAATACAGAGAGGAACAACAAGGGACTGGAGACTAAAACGTATGAAGAACGGTTACAGGAACTGGGCATGGCTAGTCTAGTGAAGAGAAGGACCAGGGGAGACATGATAGCAGTCTTCCAATATTGGAGGGGCTGCCACAGAGAGGAGGGGGGGGGTCAAGCTATTTTACAAAGCATCTGAAGGAAAGATCCCTAGAGGTCATCCAGTCTGCCCCCCCCCGATCAGTTCTGTATTTGTTCTCCTATGTTGTGCCGTGTGCTTATGAAGTGGTTGTTTTGTTGCCCCAATGTACAGATCTGCACGCGGCTAGCTGCATTGTGCTGCATATACATAGTACTGCATAAGTCAATGACTTATGACCAAAATTCTGGCCACAGTCACAGTCACAAAGTTGAGGAGGGGCACAGAAATCCTGCCCAGAGTCTGTCTTTCAGAAAGTCATGGGCCTGGAGGAGACTCATGTAAAGTTTACAACTGGGAAAAATATGCAGGAAACTATGCCAGGCTCCCATTGGATTTCTCTGGCACAGGGACTGAGCTTATTCAACAAAGGGCTAAGGAGCGCAACTTGTTTTGAGAACTGAGCATCCTTGGTGGGAAGCTGGTCTGTTTGTGGCCAACCACAACAACCACATCTTTTTTCCGCCAAAAGATGGGTGTCAGCGTTCCAACTAATGCACCCATTCAGAATAGAATTCTGAGGCAGATAAATTCAGATTACAGGTTAACAGAATTGGAAGGGACCTGTTAGGTCATCTATTCCAACCCCCACCCCCACCCAAGCAGGAGACCCTACACCATTTCTGACAGATGGCAGTCCAGTCTCTTCTTGAAAGCTTCCAGTGATGAAGCTCCCACAACTTCTGTTCCTTTGGTTGGTTGTTCTCACTGTCAGAAATTTCCTCCTTATTTTAGAGGTATTAAAAGAGGAGAAGGTAGTTCAAACATGGTTCCAGTATGGGCAATTACAGGCTAGGTGGAAAATAGATCAAAAAATTGGTTTTATTCAAGTTGAGGATAATCTGTTTAAACAAATAAGAGATCAAAGCTTAATGCATATAAAGAGGATATATAATGTATTAATACAGATGGATTCGGAAACAGAATTAGTTAAAGATTGTATGATAAAATGGGCTCAAAATATTGAGGAACCAATAATGTTGGACACATGGGAAAGAATCTGGGTAAGAAATGTGAAATTTACACAAGCTCAAAATCTGAGAGAAAATTTTTACAAGATGTTCTATAGATGGCATTTAGATCCTAAAAAGTTGGCTTCTATGTATCCGAATGTACAGCCTAAATGTTGGAGGTGTGGTTCTCTCGATGCTACATATTATCATATATGGTGGACCTGCCAAAAGGTTAAGGCATTTTGGATAAAAATATGGTGGGTCATGCAAAATGTTTTTAAAAGAAGGATAAAGTTTAGTCCTCAGTTATTTTTACTAGGTATATGTACTGACTTTACAGTGGTAGAGACCAATTTGATTCTGCACCTGATAACTGCAGCAAGACTGTTGGTGGCGCAATATTGGAAGAAGGAAGACTTGCCTACAATCCAAGAATGGACATTGAAAGTAACAAACTTAGCTGAAATGGCTAAAATATCGGCATATCTCAAAGATCATTCAAATGAGATATATAAACGAGACTGGAAAAAATGGATTGACTATATACAAAATAAATACGGGACTAAGAAATTCCAGTTAGCCTATGCTTAAGATCAGAAATGATTTAAACTGTTAAAAGTCAGTTCAGTAAGAAGAAGCTAAGGTCAATCTAGAATGTCATTAATTTCTTTATTTCTTTTTTCTCAATAGATTTTAGAATGTGTTAGTTAAAAATCCATACCGTGTACGGGTTCTGGGAAGTGGGGGGGGGAAGGAGGAGGGGTGGTGGGGGGGTGGAGGGAGGGAGGGGTACACACAACAAAAAAAAATTGTACTTCAATGTCTTAATGATTGACAAATGATGACATATTTGTGTTTTTTTTAAAGAAAAATAAAAAAGTTCTGTTCAAAAAAAAAAAGAAATTTCCTCATTTCCAGATTGAATCTCTCCTTGGTCAGTTTCCATCCATTATTCCTTGTCTGATCTGTACATTGGGGCAACAAAACAACCACTTCATAAGAACACGGCAGAACAAATAGGAGAACAAATACAGAACTGATCAGGGGGGCAGACTGGATGGCCTCTAGGGCTCTTTCCAACTCTGCTTGTTAAGGGCGATTTCTAAAGTGTTGCTGAAGGAAAATGCAGGATCAGCCCCCGAAAGGAGGATGATTCCTCCCAGAAATAGGGAATGAATGGCTGTACTTGGGAAACCCCCCCCCCATCTTTTCCCATAGAAAGGCGCCCCAAGAAGAGACTTTGAGGGTTTTCATCCAAAGCGAAGATCATTGGGGGTTCCTGATGTCCACCTGGCTACGAGAGGATTTCCTAGCACAGGAGATGGGGGGGGGGGACTCTGTCTCTCCCTCCCCCCCCCATTGTTTGTCTTTCAAACAATGACAATTGAAAGAGCCAATCACCATCTCGCTCGCTCGCAGCCTCTCTTCCTTTGGACTTCGGGAATAAGAAGCGGAGGCGCGCAGGTTGAGTTTCCCGGCCAGGATGGCTCCGCGCTCTGCGCCCCGCTTGCTTCTGGTGTTGGTGGAGGTCGTCCTTTGGGGGAGCTGCTTCAGTGAGTCCCTTCCGGGATCTTCCCCCCCCCATTTATAAATTTGCCTTCCCCAGAGCCTCCTTTTGTTTCAGATTCCCCCCTCTCCCCCCCAAAAAAACCGTGGCGCGGCTTTGCAGAATTCAATATTATTATTATTATCATCTCACAATGCAGTGGTCAGGATTTGGGGATCTCGGGATTTTAACAAGCTGCGTTGCAATCAACCTCGGGCAGGTTTCCGACGTAATTCAATGCGGAGACCCACAAGGGAAAGAAAATAGCTGGTTCTGCATCATGCACGCGAGTTAGATTTCCCCACCCTTTCGGAGATAAGAGGCAAACGCTGATCCTCTTGGATTCTGAATTCTGTCCAGAACTGGAAGTGGATCTGGGGATCTTCCTAACCTAACGGCTCTGAGAATCTGCTGTAAGGGTTGCGAGGAGCAAGGCCTTTACCTTGGGACTGGGAAGGGCTGGGAGACCATTCCCTTTGGTCCCTTCCAGCTCTATTCTGATTAATTGATTTCTACTCTTGGAAGGAAAAACCATCTGTTCTGTTCCAAGCTGGGAGAAAGACGCTGGAAATGTTTTTGTTGTTGTTTAAAATAAGCAGCAAGAAAAAAAATCGCAAAGTGACCTTTTTTTAAAAAAAAAAAGCCCCCCCCCCCCCCCCCGGTCAAGGGCGTCCCTCTTTTCCAATCTGAAAATCTGGTCACCTTACATTAGTTGGAACGCTGACACCCATCTTTTGGTGGGAAAAGGATGTGGTTTTTGTCGTTGGCCACAAACAGACCAGCTTCCCGCCGAGGATGCTCAGTTCTCAAAACAAGTTGCGTGTCAGCTTCTGCTTTGCTGTTGCTTCAGCTGCCATGAAACGGGAAGGGGGGGGGCGTGTATGTGGGAGGGATTTAATTGATGTGCTGGAGGAATGTTCTAGGATGTACCAGTCGTTGGGATTACGCATGCGTACGTGTTTCCCGCTTGCATCAACGGCCTACACATTCCATCTTCGGCCTGTCTTTTTGAAGTTATCTCACACCTGACATTTGAAGGACTTATGATTGGACTGGAGCTTTGATCCTAAGGGGGGGGAACGGGTTTGCCTATATATCAATTGCTTTCGCGCCATATTATTCAGATCTTGCTTCACTACTGCCCGCTTACCATTTATAATTAGTAAAAGTACTTTGGATTTCCAACCCATGGAGTCTCTTAGTCTTCTTTCCTAATTATGGAGTGGAGTGGGCCCTGACAAGAAGCAAGATCTGAATATATCCCTTTCCAGGAGATTTACGTCTACCGAGAAGGGAAAGAATGTCTTCTCCGACCAGAGAGGAGGAGGGCGCAGCTGGAGGGGATTCCAGTGAACTAGGACCTCCCGACCTTTCTTTACACCAGCCCAGCCCGTCTGACCGACCTTTGCACGAAGATTTATTTCAACTGCAAATTTCCAGTCAGCCTGAACCTTCCCCCCCACCCCGTTGGTCAATTTCAGCGGGGCAAAGAGAGATAGAGACAAGCTGGAATGCTGGGCTCACCCAGAGACCACCTCCACAAACTTCGCTGGAGCCAGGTGCTGTGAGCAAACCTCAGGCGAGTGAAGTCCCTGACTATTGGAGCCAAAGGTACTGTGGGGAAAGCAGAGGGGGCGATGAAGGAGAATGGAGATGCTATCAGCACCGGGGCCCGATGAGAAAACCCCAGCGGAGTGAATTACCTGATTATTGGGGTCAAACATTTTTGGAAGAGAGAAGGGGGGAGGAGGAAAGAGACTGGAGAAACTGGCAACGTTACCCACGCCAGGATTCTCCCCCCCCCCCTCGGCCCGCGTCTCCCCCTGCGGCTAGAGGTTTCGCTGATCAAAGAGGACCTCCCCCCCAGCCTCCCCCCCGAAGACATCGAATGGCTAAAATCCCTCCCTTGCCTGTACGTTTTAAGGGGGATTCTACTAGCCTTCCCTCCTTTCTTATGCAAGTCTTTAACTACATGGAAATTTATGGGCGGGACTTTGAATCTGACACGTTAAGGGTCAGAATGGTTCTTTTATCTTTGGATGGTGAAGCGGCTACGTGGTCGACTGCTTTGCACATGTCTGGATCTCCCCTCTTGGGGAATTTCAACCGTTTTATGGAGGCTTTCCGTCAACGTTTTGATGACCCATTAACTGAGAAGCGGAACAAATTGAAGTTTTTAACCTTCGACCAAGACGATAGACCTGTCGCCCAATACATCCAGGAATTTCAGTGTCTCTCACAATACATGAGAGGATGGGGGGAGGACGCCCTTCTGGACAGATTTGCCGAAGGGTTGAACGCAGACATTTATCAACAATGTGTCAATCGTAACCTGCCAAGACGCTTAATCACGTGGTTTGAGCATGCTGCAGACGCCGAGCTTGACTTAATCCGTCTGCGTTATGCCACTGAAGAAAGAAGGAAGCGGAAGGAGAGGGCTGCCCGGTCCCTCCCCCCTCCTACTACGCAATCGTTCTCCAAACGACGAGGCGACGCAAGAGGGCCCCCTTCTGGCTCCTCCAGACCGTTAACATGCTTTCGTTGTGGCAAGCTTGGACACACCGCCCCCGAATGCCGGGCAAAACTGCCTCTCTCTGCCCAACCCCCTCCCAGACGTGAGGACAAGCCTGCCAGAGGCCCTGATAAGAAGAAGAAGGAGACAGCGTTCGCTGGGGAAACCAACCCCCCTCCTTTTGCCCAGCCATTAGAGGGTGACGCAGATGCTAACTCCTCTTCTTCTGAGGACTCTGATGACGACACATCGCCTCGCTGGGTGAGTTCAAACAAGGGGCCCCTTCTCATCCCTATTGAATTAAAAGTTCCTCCTGAGGGGACCCCTGCCACCCTCCTAGCTTTACTTGATTCTGGCTGTTCCCGATCCATGATCAATCCCGCCATGGTAGAAAAATTGGGCATCAAATTGCGCACTTTGAAAACCCCGATTGTGTTTTGCCAAATAGATGGCTCGATTGCGGGGGGGGGGCCCCGCCCATTTTTTTACTGAGCCTTTGGAAATGAAAATGGGTACCCACACTGAATTAATCTCTTTTGTGGTCGCACCTGGCATGGACAGACCACTCATTTTGGGCATCCCATGGCTCCGGAAGTGGAACCCTCACATAAATTGGCGGACAGGCCGCTTGCGTGTTCGCTCGAAGGTGCCTCCAGTGGGGGAGGGCTCTCCGGACCAACCTGACGTCACTGATGTTCCTGAAGTAGCCGCTAGAGGGCAGGAGAGGATTGCAGGAGAGGAAAAAATCCCGAAAGAATATTTGGATCTTAGGGACGTCTTCAGCGAGCGATCCTCGGACATTCTACCCCCCCACAGGCCTACTGATTGCTCCATTGACATTTTACCCGGGGTCAAACTCCCAAAACCCCGCATTTACTCCATGTCACCCAGGGAAATGGAGGAGATGCGTTCTTTCATTGACAAAAATTTGAAACGTGGGTTCATTGAACCGGCTCGACCCAAAGTGGCTGCCCCTGTCCTATTTCGTGAAAAGAAAGATGGGTCTCTTCGTTTGTGCTGTGACTTTCGCAACCTTAACGCAATCTGTACTCAAAACCTCTACCCACTACCACTGATGAAGGACTTGTTAGCGCAACTGGGGAAGGGCCGCATCTTCACAAAATTGGACCTGCGGGAAGCTTACTATAGAGTACGCATTAAGGAAGGGGACGAATGGAAGACCGCATTCAACTGCCCTCTTGGTTGTTTCCAGTTCCGGGTTATGCCTTTTGGCCTACAGGGGGCTCCTGCTGTGTTCATGCAATTCATTAATGAGATCCTCCACGATCATCTCTATAAGGGCGTTATCGTCTATCTAGACGATATCCTCATTTATACTCGCTCTTACGACCACCACGTCAATCTGGTGCGCACTGTCTTGAAAAAACTCCGTGCTGCCAACCTATATGCCAAATTGTCTAAGTGCGAGTTTCACCAAACGACTATTGACTATCTGGGCTACCGTATCTCCTCGAATGGCGTTGAAATGGACCCTGAAAAAGTGAAGGCGGTCACTGAGTGGGACGCTCCCAAAACTCGTAAACAGTTGCAAAAATTTTTGGGTTTCGCTAATTTCTACCGTCAATTTATTCCCTCTTTTGCCAACATTGCTCTCCCTATCACTAATTTACTCAAGACTAAAGGCGACCCGAAGCCTAAACCCAATAAGCCTTTGGACTGGACCATGGAATGCCAGGCGGCATTCGAAAAACTTAAACGCCTTTTTGCCGCTGAACCAGTTCTTAAACATCCTGATCTCAACCAGCCTTTCGTCGTCCAGGCGGATGCCAGTGATGTCGCTGTTGGGGCCGTTCTGCTACAAGCCAATGACCAAGGTAACTTACAGCCTTGCGCGTACACCTCACGTAAACTCACTGACACAGAACGGCGCTGGGCGGTTTGGGAGAAGGAGGCTTTTGCGGTCCGTTGGGCCCTCGCTACTTGGCGCCATTTTCTCGAAGGCGCTAAACACCCATTTGAAGTGTGGACTGACCACAAGAACTTGGAAGCGTTACGCACACCTCGTCGTCTCTCCCCCAAACAGATGCGGTGGGCCCAATATTTTAACCGTTTCAATTTCACTCTCAAGTATATCCCGGGCGGAAAGAACTTCATGGCCGATGCTTTGTCCCGATTACCTCAGTATAATTGTTCCAAACTGAGTATCGTCCAACCGCTCTTGGCAGCTCCGGTACTCACACGTCAGCAGACCAAAGCTCAGGAGGTAGTGCCTCACGATCTACTTTCTGACCTCAAAGCGGCTCTTCCTCAAGACGACTGGTTCCTGACCCATCGGGACGAGTGCACCATGAGAGACGATCTACCGTGGATAGGTGCTAAATTGTACGTCCCCGCTTCCCTACGACTTGTCGTCCTTCGTCGCGCTCATGACTCCAGGATGGCGGGTCATTTTGGATTCGTAAAGACTTTGCACCTTGTGAAGAGACAATTCTGGTGGCCTTCTTTAAAAAAGGACATTGAACTTTATGTGGCCAGTTGCCCAGTTTGCGCTGCCGCCAAAAAGCCGCCGGGGAAACCGCAGGGACTTCTACAGTCTGTCGCCCGCCCGGTTGCACCTTGGAAGGAGATTTCTATGGACTTTATTGTTGACCTCCCCGAGAGCCAGGGGCACACCGTCATCTGGGTGGTCACTGATTTGTTTTCCAAGCAAGTTCATTTCGTGCCTTGCCACAAAATTCCTTCCGCCAAGGCGTTGGCTAAATTATTTCTTTCCCACATCTACCGGTTACATGGGGTTCCCGACCGTATTATCTCCGATCGTGGAGTCCAATTCACATCTAAATTTTGGAAGGAGTTCCTCGCACGCATTGGTTCCGCCCAAGGCCTTAGCTCCGCCTACCATCCTCAGACTAATGGCGGCTGTGAACGTACTAATTCCGTCCTTGAACAATATTTACGTTGTTTTATCAATTATCAACAGGACGATTGGGTTGACTTGTTACCGCATGCTGAAGTGGCCTATAACAATTTGGTTCACTCCAGTACGGGCTTCACCCCTTTCCGGGTCGTTTACGGCCAGGATTTTGTTCCTATTCCCGAACTGCCTACGGCCCAGCCTCAGGTTCCTTCCGTTGCGGACTGGAGTGAGCGTCTCAGTCGCCTTTGGCCCCTGACTCTTTCCACCTTGGACGCTGCCCATAAGGCTCATAAGAAGCAGGCGGATAAGAAACGCTCTCAGCCCTATGAGTACCACGTTGGGGATTTAGTGTATTTGTCTACAAAATTCTTGCATACTACACAAAAATCGAAGAAATTGGGTCCCAAGTATGTTGGCCCTTTCCCAATTGTGAAGGTTATCAATCCTGTTTCTGTTCGTTTGCAATTGCCCAAGCATCTCAACCGTATCCACCCAGTGTTCCACATTAACCTCATCAAACCAGTTCGGGTGTCCAACCTAAGGCCCACAGATGACCCTCCGCCTGCTCCGTTACTTGTGGATGGGGAACATCATTTTGAAATTCGTGACATTCTTGATTCCCGTCGGCACCGTAATCGCATCCAATACCTTGTGGCTTGGAAACATTTTCCCCCCTCCCACACGGAATGGGTTGATAAGTCCCACGTTCGTGCGCCCCGCTTACTCCAGAAATTTTATGCTTCTTATCCCGACAAGCCTTGACTTCTCTCCCCTCCCTTTTTCCTTTGTTTTGTTATTTGTCTGTTTTGTTTGTGTTTTCTTCCAGGCCTGACAGCCTTTTTCCGGGGGACGGCCGGATGTCAGCTTCTGCTTTGCTGTTGCTTCAGCTGCCATGAAACGGGGAGGGGGGGGCGTGTATGTGGGAGGGATTTAATTGATGTGCTGGAGGAATGTTCTAGGATGTACCAGTCGTTGGGATTACGCATGCGTACGTGTTTCCCGCTTGCATCAACGGCCTACACATTCCATCTTCGGCCTGTCTTTTTGAAGTTATCTCACACCTGACATTTGAAGGACTTATGATTGGACTGGAGCTTTGATCCTAAGGGGGGGGAACGGGTTTGCCTATATATCAATTGCTTTCGCGCCATATTATTCAGATCTTGCTTCACTACTGCCCGCTTACCATTTATAATTAGTAAAAGTACTTTGGATTTCCAACCCATGGAGTCTCTTAGTCTTCTTTCCTAATTATGGAGTGGAGTGGGCCCTGACATTGCGCTCCTTAGCCCTTTGTTGAATAAGCTCAGTCCCTGTGCCAGAGAAGTCCAATGGGAGCCTGGCATAGTTTCCTGCATATTTTTCCCAGTTGTAAACTTTACATGAGTCTCCTCCAGGCCCATGACTTTCTGAAAGACAGACTCTGGGCAGGATTTCTGTGCCCCTCCTCAACTTTGTGACTGGGACTGTGGCCAGAATTTTGGTCACAAGTCACTGACTTATGCAGTACTATGTATATGCAGCACAATGCAGCTAGCCGCGTGCAGATCTGTATGCAACAAAACAACCACTTCATAAGCACAGGGCACAACATAGGAGAACAAATACAGAACTGATCAGGGGGGCAGACTGGATGACCTTTAGGGCTCTTTCCAACTCTGCTTGTTAAGGGCGATTTCTAAAGTGTTGCTGAAGGAAAATGCAGGATCAGCCCCCGAAAGGACGGTTCCTCCCAGAAATAGGGGATGCATTACTGTACTTGGGAACCACCACCCCCATCTTTTCCCATAGAAAGGCGCCCCAAGAAGAGACTTTGAGGGTTTTCATCCAAAGCGAAGATCATTGGGGGTTCCTGATGTCCACCTGGCTACGAGAGGATTTCCTAGCACAGCAGATGGGGGGGACTCTGTCTCTCCCCCCCCCCTCCGCCCGTCCAACAATGACGATTGAAAGAGCCAATCACCATCTCGCTCGCTTGCAGCCCCATCTTCCTTTGGATTTCGAGAATAAGAAGCGGATGCGCGAAGGTTGAGTTTCCCGGACAGGATGGCTCCGCGCTCTGCGCCCCTCTTGCTTCTGGTGTTGGTGGAGGTCGTCCTATGGAGGAGCTGCTTCAGTGAGTCCCTTCCGGGATCTTTTCCCCCCATTTATAAATTTGCCTTCCCCAGAGCCTCCTTTTGTTTCACACTCCCCTCCCCCACCCCCCCAAAAAAAAACCCGTGGCGCGGCTTTGCAGAATTCAATATTATTATTATCATCTCACGATCAAGTAGTCAGGATTTGGGGATCTCGGGATTTTAACAACCTGCGTTGCAATCAACCTCGGGCAGGTTTCCGACGTAATTCAATGCGGAGACCCACAAGGGAAAGAAAATACTTTAACTTTAACTTTTAAAAGCCGAGGTGGCGCCGTGGTTAGGATGCAGTAAGTACTGCAGGCCACTTCAGCTGAGGTTGACTCAGCCTTCCATCCTTCCGAGGTGGGTAAAATGAGGACCCGGATTGTTGTCGAGGGCGATATGCTGACTCTGCAAACCGCTTAGAGAGGGCTGAAAGCCCTATGAAGCAGTATATAAGTCTAACTGCTATTGCTATTGCTACTGCTATTAATAAATTTATATGCCGCCCAATCCCGTAGGACTCCGGGCGGTTTACAGAAACAAGATTAAAATAAGGAGTTAAAAATAGAAAAGAGAAACAATTTAAAAACAACACAACAATGCTTAAGATTAGGAATAATTTAAACTGCTCAAAGTTTGTGCAACAGGAAGAAGCTGAACAGGAAGAGATGTTATTGACTTTCTTTTTTTTAATTTCTTTTGTCTTAATATATTTTAGACTGTGTTTGTTAAAAAGCTACACCTGTACGGGCTCTGGGAAGTGGGGGGGGGAGGGAGGTGGGGTCTTAGGGGGGAGGGGGAGGGGGGATATATAGTATGTGCTAGATTTTAAAGTAACACGATTGCACTTGTATACTGTTGCTCTATAATTCCAGTTTAAAAATAGGACAAGTGGAATATATTAATAGATAGTAGAAATACACCGAAGGGAGGAGTAGAGGGATAGAAGAAAGAGGGGTAGAGAGGGTGGGAGAGAGGATTGGAGGGAGGGTGAGAAGGAAGGGAGGGAGTGTATTGGGAGAGAGGAGTGGTAGAGTGGGAGGGGGAGTAGGGTAGAGGGGAATGATGGTGGGAAGACGGAAAGTTGGAGGGGGGCGAAAGAAAGGGTGTATAGAGGGTCGAAGAGGTACATTGGGTTTCTATTTTGGGGGGTATTATTGACAAGAGGAATGGCTGTGTTTATTGTTTAATGTTATATGGCCCCGGTTCTATACAGTATATGTGTGACTGTACGAAAATGAAAATGGAAAATAAAACACATTTACACGAAAAAAAGGGGGGAAAAAGAACAACACACCATACACTCAATCTGGGTGTATTAGCTGGTTCTGCATCATGCACGCAAGTTATATTTCCCCACCCCTTCGGAGATAAGAGGCAAACGCTGATCCTCTTGGATTCTGAATTCTGTCCAGAACTGGAAGTGGATCTGGGGATCTTCCTAACCTAACGGCTCTGAGAATCTGCTGTAAGGCCTTTACCTTGGGACTGGGAAGGGCTGGGAGACCACTCCCTTTGGTCCCTTCCAGCTCTATTCTGATTAATTGATTTCTACTCTTGGAAGGAAAAACCATCTGGTTCTGTTCCAAGCTGGGAGAAAGACGCTGGAAATGTTTTTGTTGTTGTTGAAAATAAGCAGCAAGAAAAAAAATATCACAAAGTACCGAGACTTGCAAATTGAAGTTGAGTGACTGTGGAAAAAGAAATTGTGTGTTGTCCCGATTGTAATTGGAGCCCTTGGAGCAATACCCAAAGGGCTACCTCGCTATTTGGAAATTTTAAATTTATCAGACTTGAACATTCTGATTCTACAAAAAACCACCCTACTTGGAGCAATTACATGGCATCTTGCTTGAACATGGGGTTGGAATAGAAGACAGTCCCCCAACCTTTCTGGGTTGGCAGCCCAGAGCAAGGAGGGTGAGGGAGGGGGGAAGGGACGGGTTTTTGTGGGAAGGGTGGGTGAGCATTCATTCTCGTGCAAGTGGGGCCTGGTAGCAAATATACCAGGCTGTGGCCTACAGATTGGGGAACCCTGGACTAGAAGACCTCTAAGGTCCCTTACAACTCTGTTATCCTGATATTCTTTCAACAATGGCTTCATTCAGTGTCTGAACATTCTGATCTCAGCTGAGGTCATAAGTCAAGGACTACCTGTACTTAAGTGGATTGAGCGTTTCCACACCAATGTTCCCTCTAATTTTTTTTCAGTGTGTGTGGAAAAGTATAGTGTTTGAGTGGCACATTTTCTTGCCTGAGCACCTGAATTTTTTTTAGCCATCAGAGCAGATGTTGGGGAGGGGGGCAAGGAAGAAAAGGGTCCCTTCCCTCTCCCTCAGATCCCCAGGAAGGAAGGGAGGGAGGGAGGGGAGGGAAAGGAAAGGAAATGGGAAAGAAGAAAAGGAAAGGAAAAAAGAAAGGAAATGGGAAAGAAGGGAAAGGAAAAGAGAAAGGAAAGGAGAAAGGAAAGGAAAGGAGAAAGGAAAGGAGAAAGGAAAGGAGAAAGGAAAGGAGAAAGGAAAGGAGAAAGGAAAGGAGAAAGGAAAGGAGAAAGGAAAGGAAATGGAAAAGAAGGAAAGGAAAAAGGAAATGGAAAAGAAGGAAAGGAGAAAGGAAAGGAGAAAGGAAAGGAGAAAGGAAAGGAAATGGAAAAGAAGGAAAGGAAAAGAGAAAGGAAAAGAGAAAGGAAAAGGAAAGGAAGATAGAAGAAGGACAGAAAGGGAATTGAAAGAGTGCAATGGATTGGTACTGCTCAAAAATCAAGTCTCAAGATCCTGTGGACCCCTTTGGCTTAGGCAGTTCAACACCATGCTGCTTCCCTCTCTCCCCAAAGCGAAGGGATCGCAGAAAACCTGCCAAGCCCAGAACGGGGCTTCAGATGACGCAATGCCTGAGAAACCCCCAGTGTGCAGGGAAACTCAGGCTACAACCAGCAAATCCTGTTTTCCCGGGAACCGATGAAGTCCCAGAGGACCATGGGAATTCTCTCTTCTGCAGTGTCGTCGGTCTCCGGCCAGAATCTCCCTTGATTTCACCAATCACCAGATGGAGGAGAGAGTTTGGTGCAAGAGAGAGAGGGGAGGGATATTTTTAGTCACATTTAAAGACATTAAAAAACACTGTGCTGCAGTTTGAAACTAGTGCACGGTGTTTTCTTGTTACCTGCGTGGCCACGCAAGCGCGCAGCTTAGAGGGAACATTGCTGTTGGGGTGGGGGCTTCTGGGTGGGATAAAAAACACCTCGGAGTGCCGGGATTTGTCCTCTTGTTCTGCCATTCCACCTTTTCAGTTAAACACCCCCCTTTGTCAGCCGTCTATCCAGTACCCCTTCTTTCCCGGAGCTCCCTCCGCCTTAACGTTCATTGTCGCACGTGTAGAATCTTGGCTTTCATTGTTGCACGTGTGGAATCTGGGCTTTCCTGCTGTTGGGCATCGAATGCGCTAGCCTGTTCCCCCCCACACACACACTTTCACTTCCTCTCGTTTCCCTGCTTTGATCTTTGTTCATCTCCAGCGAAAGTTGCATTTTCCAGAAACCGTTTGTCTGGAATGATATAGGGTTTCCTGGCTGAGCAGAGGGTTGGACTAGAAGACCACCAAGGTCCCTTCCAGCTCTGTTATTCTGTTCTATTAAAATCAGCTGAGATCAGAACTGCTTCTAGTGCTCCAGCTGGCTGATCCAGAAAGTCCGTTTCCAAGTGATCCGTTTAGCTTTTTTAGGGTCATTGAAACTATCCTGAGCAATTGCCACCTTCCAGGTTTACAAACAGGACTGTTAAAAGCTCTGACTGCTGCTACAATTCAAGAGTGGGGGGAACCTAGGAATGTGGTGCCTTATAACCTGGCATGTGAACCAAGATCATGTCATCGGATACCTGTCAGAGCCAGTGACTGAACTGATTGGCCCATGTGACCTTAGAGACCCCGGGGAGGGGGGGAGGGGATCCTATTCTTTTAACTATCCCTATGTGTGGGAAATGGAGGGATGCGGTGGCTCAGTGGCTAAGACACAGAGCTTGTCAATGAGAAAGGTAGGCAGTTTGGCGGTTCGAATCCCTAGTGCTGCGTAACAGAGTGAGCTCCCATTACTTGTCCCAGCTTCAGCCAACCTAGCAGTTCAAAAGTACAAAGAAAATGCAAGTAGAAAAATAGGGACCACTTTGGTCTCTGAAATATTTATTTTGAATTTCTCTCCTCTCCTAAAATATGCATTTTATGACAAATATTTATTTTATTTCTTTAAAAAAAAACACACAAATATTTTGTCATTTGTCAATCATTAAGACATTGAAGTACAATTTTTTTTGTGTGTGCCCCTCCCTCCCTCCACCCCCCCAACCCCCTTCTCCTCCTTCCCCCCCCCCCGACTTCCCAGAACCCGTACACGGTATGGATTTTTAACTAACACAGTCTAAAATCTATTGAGAAAAAAGAAATAAAGAAATTAATGACATTCTACATTGACCTTAGCTTCTTCTTACTGAACTAACTTTTAACAGTTTAAATCATTTCTGCTTAACCTTTTGGCAGGTCCACCATATATGATAATATGTAGCATCGAGAAAACCACACCTCCCTTCCTTAACCTTTGTATCGTCTGGGTTCATTGTTAACTCCAGCTCTTTTCTCTTAATTTCCTCTTCCAGTTCTGTTCGTTTTAACCCTTGCTTATTTCTATGTGTTTTATTTATATTCATCAAGACTCCTCTCATATACGCTTAGCTTGCATCCCATACAAATTCCATAGACGTACCCTTATTCATATTCGAAACAAAATATTCAGATAGTAATTTTTTACAATCATTAATATACTTTTCATATCTAAATAAGTTTTCATTCAATCTCCAAGACCTTCTTGCCTGCACTACCCTTCCCAACTCCATCCAAACTGGGTTATGGTCCGAAAGGACCCTAGCCGCAATCTTTGTCTTCTTGACCCTAGAAAGCAAATCATTAGTGGTTAGAATAAAATCAATCCTTGAAAGGGATTCATAGGAAGTCATATTCCTCTGCATTTCTTTCTCGCCAAATATCTCTCAATTCAAAATCATCCATAATGTCAAAGAAAGGTTTGGGTAACTTTGCTCGCACCTTAGTATTTAGGCGGGAAATCTTCTTATCTCTCTTAGTATCTATCACTCCATTCCAGTCACCCAATAGTATACAGCTTTCATATCTTTTCTTAAGTATACAACTATACCATTCTTCTTTTCCATAGCGGAAGCTACAAAATGTTGACCAAGTTTTGAGTTGATCAAATATTTTTGATCAGTTGACTTGGTATGAATTTCTTGCAAACAAATTACATTGTTCTTAAACTGTTTGAGATAATGAAATATTTTCTTCCTCTTCTGTGGAGAATTCAGTCCGTTGACATTCCATGTTAAAATCTTAGTTGTCATCTTTGGTTGGTTGAAGCATTTTTAGAGCTTCCTGCATGGCCTGTTTAACCTTATGTTTAGCTCCTCCCACTGCTTCCAGATTTGTTATTGTAGTTCCTTGATCGATGGACGATGATTGTTGATGCTGTTGCTTTTTAGCTTGTTTCTCCATACGTCTAGTAGTCATATGGCTAGGTTTTTGTTCCTTGTCTGGTGGTTGTGTAGTTTGCTGTCTATCCTGTCCTTCTTGTGGTCTTTCTCTAGGTCCAGATGGTGCAGGGTATCCGGCCTTCAATATATTATAATAAAAATCTTGGGCTTTCCATACAGAGTTGAGGCGGTACCTTTGCTTATCAAATGTAAATATGATGCCAAATGGTGCATCCCATCTATACTGTATCTCAGTGGTCCCCAACCTTTTTATCGCCGGGGACCAGTCAGCCTTTGATAATTTTACCGTGGCCCGCTGAGCGCGCGCAGGGGTGGGGGGGCGTTGTTCGCGACGACACATTGATTGTTTATATATCAGATTGTTTTGATTAAACAACTTTTATTTTGTTGTATTTAAACATGCCTTACAAAATAAAATACAATTACATAAATATAAAGTGCTTTAACATTTTAACAGTTAAACTTTAACTAAGCGCTCTAGTTACTAGAATCTAGTGAATCAATGAGAACCCTGAGCTTGTTTTTCTGCAACGAGACGGTTCCATCTGGGGGTAATAGGAGACAATGACACCCGAAGTGTCTTGCTTATGTCCAGTTTATTTCGTTGTTTTGTTTTGGTTGCTGTCACTGCAGAAAACCCCTCTTCACACAGATAGGATGTTGGAAAAGGCAAAAGGGACTTAAGAGCTGTAGTGGCAATCTCAGGATATTCTGCCATGACTTTAATCCAGAACACCGGCAGAGTTGTTGTCTCAAATGCAGTTTTAAGGCTGCCGTCATTTGCAATCTCCAGCAGTTGATCTTCTTCTTGTACAGACATGCTACATTCGTCTGGTTTGTTGACAAATGGGTCGCGGATCCATTCCTTACCAGTTCGTGGGTCTTTTGTGGTTGGGAAGTAGCGCTCAAACTCTTCTAAAAGCAAAGACAGGTGATCGTGCACCAACTGGGAGAATGAACGCTCAGGCTCAGTCTCTCCTAAAATCCCCGCTAATGTCTGAAACATGTCCAAAATGCCTCTGTTCACACGCCGTCCCCACAACTCCAGTTTGGCTTTAAATGCAGCTACTTTGTCAGCCAACTTGAAAACAGTTGTCATTTTCCCCTGAAGGGACAGATTGAGTTCATTGAGCAGGCTAAATATGTCACACAGGTAAGCCAGTTTTGCAAGCCATACCTTGTCACTGAAATGTGCTGCCAGTGGTGACTTCTTTTCTGAGAGAAATCTTTGCAATGGCTCTCTTAATTCAAACACCCTGGATAGTGATTTGCCTCTGGATAACCATCTTATTTCTGTGTATAAGAGAAGGCATCTGTGCTCTGTGTCCATCTCCTCACAAAGCTGCTCAAATAGACGCGAGTTAAGGGCGTTTGCTTTGATGTGGTTAATAACTTTAACCGTATCATTAAATACACTGTTAAATTCTGGTGACATTTTTCGGCTTGCCAGCATTTCCCTGTGAATGATACAATGTGTAGATTCGCACTCAGGTGCAATCTCCTTAATCCGAGCGGTTAAACCAGACAGCCGTCCGGTCATGGCAGCAGCTCCGTCTGTGCATATGCCGACACAAAAGGACCATTTTAGTTGTCCTGATATATAACCATCCAGTGACTTGAACAGTTCTGCTCCTGTGGTGTTGGTTGGCAAAGATAGTGCACATAATAAATCCTCATGCACATCCTCCCGATAAAGATATCGCACATAAACAAGTAGTATTGCCTTGTTGTCGATATCTGTAGATTCATCAACCTGTAGTGCGTACCACGGTGATGTATTAATCCTCTCCAACAATTGTGTCTCAATGTCTTCAGCTATTTCATCAATGCGCCTAGTCACGGTGCTAGCCGACAAAGGCACATTTGCTACCTTTTTTACAGCAGCCTCTCCTAAAAGTTCACGACAAATGTCTTTAGTGGAGGGCAAGATCAATTCTTCACCGATAGTGAATGGCTTTTTAGCCTTAGCAATACGGTTAGCCACCAAATATGATGCTCTCAGAGCATTCTCCTTTATTGCTGTGGTGGCCCTCAGAAATATCTTCTGTCCTTCGTGTTCCCTTTTTTTTCTTTCAAAATACTGCAGGGGTTTGTCTTTTAATCCAGGGTGCTTGGCATTCAAGTGGCGAAGCAGTTTTGAGGGTTTCATTGCCTCATTAGAGAGCCGCTCACCACAAACTATGCAGAGCGGGGTTGGCGCGTGGGAATCACCTATCCCGATAAATCCATATTTCAAGTAGGACTCATTGTATTGTCTGTTAAAAGTTTTATGTTTCTTTGATGCTGAAGGCTCTTCTTCTGTCTCTTCACTGGGCCTTTTCTTTTTCCCAAGGAAACTTTCTAACGACATCTGTTTCGCTAATTTGTGGGTTAAATTTGAGCAAAAACAATATACACCTACACCAACCACTGTAAAAATGAGAAAGTACCAGTGAAAAGCGAGAAGAGCGCAGGGGCATAGCTAGAAGCTCATGGGCCCGATGCAAAACATCAGCTTGCCCTCCCCCCCCAAAAAAAAGTGTACCGACCCATTTTTGTAGTTTTGTTATAGCTGGAGTTACCCTAGTTGGGGAACACTTGTCTAGGTAAGTATTTTATTAATGTAAAAAAACTCCCAGCCCGGAGTACCCCTTTAAGTAATCCATATTTCAGTAAACTGATCTACCGTCAGGCTGTTGCTTGTAAACTGGAAAAGGAGGTGCGAATCGGAGTATATGGGCTATGGGTGGGGGTAGCAGTCTACCAAACTGCTCCGTCCCCCAATGGTGCTCTCTCATCCCACCACAGACGGTGCTGACAATATCATCCATGACTGGGACTCTAATATTGCATACACGGACGATAAGCAATAGTGGAGAGACCTAAATATGGGTTACTCCAGTAACGTTAATAGAGATAGTAGCACAAAATACTATAAGGTCAGAACTCCACTAGGTTTTTTTAAGCAAAAACGCCAAAAAAAATGCCCGTTTTGCCGCATGACGTTTTTTCAGTCAAAAAAATGGGCGGCCAGATGTTAGCTGTTCTTCAATAGGGAATCACAAAAAGCCATATCCACGTTTTTTCCTTTGGTGTTTTTTTTAATCCCTTTGGCGTTTTTCAGCATTTTTGCGCTCAAAGGCATGTTTTCCAAAACGCCAGCATGTTGAGGGTATGGCGTTTTTTGGGGAAAAACTTGGCGTTTATTCTGTCATAGAAGTCTATAGAAGTGAAAAAACGCCAAGAAAAAAGCCATGTGACTTTTAACTGGCATATTTGCGGGCATTTGTTATTCATTTTTTTTTTACTTTTGGACAAAAGTACTTCAACTCTCAGTATGTAAAATACTCTTACATGCTTGGACTTGTAGTCCAGGGGCTGAGGAACAGATCACTTATTTCCCCCGCACTAACCATGAGCACAGGCTGGTAGTGCGGGGGACACTGATCTCATACCTGCATATCTTGTTTCTATGGCCCCCGCCGTTCTCCGTTAAAATGAGTTTCTGTATGCAAATTAGGGCTAACTGGCACAGGGGGCGTTACTGGGCCGCTGGTGGCACTCTGACATCACCAGCGGCCCACTGCCCCTGTGTCCAGCGCCGCCCTTCTCATTCCTTTTCAGTGCTTCAACACAGGCCGATTCCTGAAAAAAAAAACTAAGAGCGCCTGCGCAGCTACGTAGGGCTAGCGTAGGCAGCACTAGTAGCGTAGCCTTGCGCAGGCGCAGTTCAGTATGGCGCTGAAGCGCTGAAAAGGAATGAGAAGGGTGGCACTGGACACAGGGGGGCGGTGGGTCATGGCCCCCGGCCGCTGCAGCGATCATGGCCCCCGGCCGCTGTGTGGCCCGGTGCCAGGTACTCCGCGGACCGGGGGTTGGGGACCACTGCTATATCTGACGATTTCTGAGTTCTTCGACCAAAAAAGCGTAGTTTCTCCTGGCTCTTAACATTTGAGGTGGTATCTCTTTCAAAACAATGTCTTGTCCCAGCTTCAGCCAACCTAGCAGTTCAAAAGTACAAAGAAAATGCAAGTAGAAAAATAGGGACCACTTTGGTGGGAAGCTAATAGCATTCAGTGGGTCCAGAGGTATTTCACAAGAAGAGTCCTCCACTCCTCTGCTCACAGTAGAATCCCTTATGCCGCCAGGCTCAGAATTTTGGGCTTGGACAAGCTGGAACTATGCCACCTGCAGTCCGACCTAAGCATAGTACATAAAATTGCCTGCTTCAACAGGTTACCTGTCAATGACTTCTTCAGATTCAGCCTCAATAATACACAGGGAAACAATTGATACAAACTCAAGGTAAACCGCTCCAAACTCAATTGCAGAAAATACGACTTCAGCAACAGAGTGGTCAACGCCTGGAATGCTCTACCTGACTCCGTTGTTGCATCCTCAAACCCCCACAGTTTCAACCTCAAACTGTCTACCCTGGAACTCACCCCATTCCTAAGAGGTCCATAAAGGGGGCGTGCATAATAACTCCTAATTCTGACCCTTTATGGCTTCCCTTTCCAGGCTCTTCCAAACACTCCCTGTCTTATTCCTATCTGCAAGTGTCAGAGCCCAGCCAGAGGCTGCCCCACTTTCTCTTCATGGTCCACCTGGATGACCAGCCCATCGCTCGCTATGACAACCAAACCAGGAAGCTTGTGCCTCTGGTGCCCTGGATGGAGATGTTGGAGCTGAAAAGCTCTCTGTACCCTGAGTGGGTGTTCAGGTCTGACCTGGAGAGTGTCCAAAATTTCCACTCCCAGAATGAAGGTGAGCAGACAGATTCTTCCCTTCAGCTGTGAATTCACTCTCAGTTCTTGCCTTCCACATCCTGTCATTTCAACTATCAAGGAAGGACACAAGTTCCCAGATGATGAAATAAAAATGAGTCAGCAGGGCTACTGCCACCTTAAGAAGCTGTCTATATAAGGGAAGTCATGTGAGGGCATCTCCTCTCCTCCTGTTCTATCTCCACTGTAGCTCTCTGTGTGTGTTTCTGTGTTATAGTTGAAAATTGAATGATTGCCTGGTATTTGCCGTATGTATGTATGTATGTACGTACGTACGTACGTATGCCATATTTTTCAGAGTATAAGATGCACCTTCCCCCCTCCAAAAAAAAGGATAAAAATCTGGGTGCATCTTATACACTAAATACAGCATTTTTGGCCTCCCAAAACCTTACCCCCTTCACAACATATAGAGGCTTTGGGAGGCCTTCAAAGTGTTCCTGGGGGCTGGGGAGGACAAAAAAGACTGGAAAATGGGCTGTTTTTGCCAGTTTCTGCCCCCCCCCCAAGCCCCTAGGAGCACTTTGCAGACCTCTCAAACTCTCTGCATGCCCCATTTTTCACAAAAAATGAGTGCAAAAACCTTTTTTTTAAATTTACCTCTTCAAAATCTTGGTGCGTCTTATACTCCGGTACATCTTATAATCTGAAAAATATGGTAAATCTTGTAGATAAACCACTCTTTGAAAAACAAAACTTCTGTGTATTGTATTTTGCCCTGGATTGTCTCAAAATAGTAGTCTGACACCAGAGATTGTGGAATGGAAACAGAACAATGACAGACACACACCCCCCAAAAATATGCACCACAAAGACAGGGCAAAGCAACTATGAAACCATCCACACATGCATTGCAGGACTCATAGCCAAGTGCCAGGATTTCTTTCTTTCTGTTGGTCTCCAAGAATGCAAAGAGATAGTGATGTGATTACTTTTTTTCTTTAGGAGGAGTATAGAGAGAGAAAAAAGCCCCCTCCCTTTTCAAGGGCACTTTTGCTTCTATTTATTTGTTAAACTGTTTTGTAGCTCCATGTAGTTTTGTAAAATCCATGTCTTCTTCATCTAGAAAGAGATTGAAACTCCTGGTGAGGAGGGGCAAGAAAGGAGTGCATGGGGAGGGGGAGGAATCCCCACCCTTTCCAATCTCATTGAGTTTCTACTTCAGGGCTTCACACCTGGCAGGCAGTTTTGGGCTGTGAACTCCGGGAAGATGGGAGCCAAGAAGGCTATTTCCACTATGGCTATGATGGGATGGACTTCATCAGCTTCGACAAGGAGACCTTCAGATGGGTGATAGCTCAGCCCCAGTCCCAGAGGGTTGAGGAGAAGTGGGAGGATGATCCATGTTGGTTCCAGGAGAATAAACACTTCCTAGAGGACAACTGCATTGTGTTGATGAAGAAATACTTGTCCGATGGGAAGGAAGCTCTTCAGAGGACAGGTGAGTCCATTGAAAAAGAAAACTGGGGGATCTCTCTAGGCTGGACACACTGGAGGATGGAGGTGGGGAGGAAGGTCCTGTTTTGGGGGAAAGCCAACCTTGTGTTGCATTTGGCTTCTCATGGGGCTCTAGCATGTCTAAACTTTGAAGCCTACTAGACGTTCAGGAGAGAAGCAGAGAGAGTGAGACAGGCCAAGTCATAGGAGGACATTCCTGCTCTGAAATTTCTTGGTTTTTGCAGAGCCCCTGGTGGGGAAGGTGACCCGCACAATGGTCAATGAGAGATTGGAGGTCCTCATCTGCCAGGCCTTTGGCTTCTACCCAAAGGAGATTCAGGCCACCTGGACGAGGGATGGGGAAGTCTGCCAGTATGAGACCCTCCATAGGAACGTGGCTCCCAACTCGGACGGGACCTATTATGTCCTGCTCAGCATTGACATTGACCCCAAGGAGAGGGACCATTTTCTGTGTCACCTGGACCACGAAGGCTTGCAGGAGCCCCTGGTCTTGGCCTTGAAGGAGGAGCCTGATGATAAACTGCAGCATCCAGGTAAGTAGATGGGAATTAAGCACCCATGTTGGAAAGAATGAGGGGGAAAATGTTCTCTGTTAAACCATCTCATAATCTTGAGATGCACAGTAAGAAATATCTCCTTCTGCTTAGATGATGCTTGGCCCCGCCTACCCATCCCGGCTCTACGGCATCCCATTTAGGCCCTTCTTTTTAGGCAAAGCACATGCATGCACACTCACATTTGCGAACCGGTAGGGAAGGTGTTGTGGCCCAGCAGGAGCCGTTGGAGCTGCCACCAGACTCCGACAGCGAGGGGCCCTATGAGTCGGCTCTGGAGGATGTGGAGGACCCTGGACAGGGTTCCAACTCCGAGCAGGGCGCAGAGAGGCTGATTGGTCACCAGGAGGCGCCTGAGCCTTGGACCAGTGGGGAGGAGACAAGGGAGAGTGATCCAGACGCCCACAGTAACTTGTTCCTGGATGCCCAGCACCAAAGAGCTAATAGGCGTCAGGAACAGTTGCACAAGTACAGGAGGTAATTGCACTTAGCTGGTGGTCATTAGGCTCCTCTCCAGACTATAAAAAGGACTGCTTGTGCACACGGCCCTTTTGCAGAAGTCAACGCAGGAACTAATGTTGGAGAACATGATTTTGAGCTTGGCAGGCTGGATTGCTGCCACGGCTTATCTGTGCTGGATTGCTGCCCAAGATTTTCTGTGCCAGTTTGCTGCCAAGGACCTGTCTGTCTGTTAATTAAATGCCGTAACTTATCTTTGGCTCAGAGTGTGCTTTGGTGTGGAACGAGGGGGGTCAGAACAGGAAGGTAAGTGAATACCACCTGTGTGCTATCTGGAAAGCGCTGTGGCACAGAGAACCAGCATTCGACATGCTGCTTCTCTGTGCTGCGCGCTTTCTGGATGGGACTTAGAGGAAAGTGGCAGTTCACAGTTGCTAAATTGCACAAGAGATGCTCTCTCTCCCAGCAGCAGTGAAGAGAAGCAGCCCCAGATAGCATAAATGGAGCGGAAGGCTGCTTGGTTAACCCTCGCAACATGGTGGAAGTCATGCGCATGCGCACGTGTGGAAGCCGTGCAAACACTCATATTTTCGGTAAACCAGTTGTTAAGTGGGTTGAATCCCACCACTGGATCCTTCCTCTGCTCACTGCCTCCTAGTAGGGGACTCAGCATCAGTGCTGGAGGGCCCAAGAGCAGCCTCCAATCCTTAGTTCCAATAAGGAGCACCTACACTATCCTAAGAGTAAGATGTTAGCACTCTTTCAATATTTGAGAGGCTCTTACAAAGACGAGGGTGTCAAACTATTTTTCAAAGCACCAAAAGGAAAGACAAGAAACAATGGAAGGAAACTAATCAAAGAGAGAAGCAACTTAGAAATAAGGAGAAATTTCCTAACAGTAAGATCAGTCCACCAATGGAATAGCTTGCCTTCAGAAGTTGTGGGTGCTTCATCGTCGGCTTTCAAAAAGACACGGCATGGTCATTTGTCTGAAGTCATATAGGGTCTTCTGCTCGAGCAGGGGGTTGGACTAGAAGACCTCCAAGGCCCCTTCCTACTCAGTAATTCTATGTTCTAATCAGAAATCTGTTTCTCCTCCTTTAGCCAGAGAGAGATTTGCTCTGCTGGGGATCATCCCTGTTGTCCTGTTGCTGCCTCTGATGCTGTTTCTCCTGAGACGTAAGTGAACTGGAAATACGCTGGTGCTGATGGGTGCCAGGATCCCCTCCCCCACCCAAAAAACCACCTTCTCGTAAAGACCCAAAAGTTCTTTTCGTAATAAAATATTTTATTAAAAAGTTTTTTTTAAAAAAAGGGAAAAAAAGAAAAAATATTTTTTGCAGTTTCCTTCTGTACAACATTTCCACCTCAGTATACATCCATTGTAAATCTGTTTAACTGTTTAATAAATTTATAGGCCGCCCAATCCCGAAGGACTCCGGGCAGCTTACAGAAATATATATTAAAAATTAAAAATAAAGAAAAAGAAACAGATTAAAAGATCACTTCATGCACTCAATCTAAGCGGGGCTGGACTTCATTTCCTGAGGTCAACAGCCCCAGGCCTGCCAGAATAGCCAGGTTTTTTTTTTTTTTTTTTTTTAATGATATTTTATTTAGCATTTATAGGCCGCCCTTTTCCCTGAGGGGACTCAGGGCGGCTTACAATAATAAGGGAAGGGGAGTGAAGACAAAATATAGAAAAAAAATGTGAAAAACTAAAAAGTACTAAAACACAACATTCACTCAGCATTCGGGAGGGGCAGAAGAGTTTATCCCCAGGCCTGACGGGCTAGCCAGATCTTAAGGGCTGTACGGAAGGCCTGGACTGTGGTCAGGGTACGAATCTCCACGGGGAGATTGTTCCAAAGCGTCGGAGCAGCAACTGAGAAGGCTCTCCTCCGGGTAGTCGCCAGTCGGCACTGACTGGCGGATGGAATACGGAGGAGGCCCGCTCTATGCGATCTGATGGGACGCAGGGAGGTTATTGGCAGAAGGCGGTCTCTCAAATAGTCAGATCCACTACCATGGAGCGCTTTATGGGTGGTAAGTAAGACCTTGAATTGCACCCAGAGATCTACAGGCAGCCAGCGCAGCTCGCGGAGGATAGGTGTTATGTGGGCGAACCGAGGTGCACCCACAATCACTCGCGCGGCCGCGTTCTGTACTAGCTGAAGTCTCCGGGTGCTCTTCAAGGGCAGCCCCATGTAGAGCACGTTGCAGTATTCCAGCTTAGAGATCACAAGGGCTCGAGTGACTGTCGTGAGAGCCTCCCGATTCAGGTAGGGCCGCAACTGGCGCACCAGGCGAACCTGGGCAAATGCCCCCCTGGTCACAGCCGATAGGTGATGATCAAAACTCAGCTGTGGATCCAGGAGGTTTTGGTGGCCTTTCGGAAGGCCGTGAGAGTGGGAAGGATCTGGATCTCTGGGGGTAGATCGTTCCATAGGGTCAGAGTGGCTACAGAGAAGGCCCTCCCCCGGGGAGCCACCAGACGACATTGTCTGGTCGACGGCACTTGGAGAAGGCCCACCCTGTGTGATCTTATCGGCCGTTGGGAGGTATGCGGCAGAAGACGGTCTCGCAGGTATCCAGGTCCTAGGCCATGTAGGGCTTTAAAGGTGATAACCAGCACCTTGAAGCATGTTCGGAGATCGATAGGGAGCCAGTGCAGCTCGCGGAGGATAGGTGTAACATGGGTGTATCTTGGTACACCCAATTTTGCTCGCGCGGCTGCATTCTGGACCAATTGTAGTCTCCGAACACTTTTCAGGGGCAGCCCCATGTAGAGCGCGTTACAGTAGTCAAGTCTAGAGGTGACGAGGGCATGAGTGACCATTTGAAGTGCCTCCCGATCCAGGTAGGGGCTAATCTGCCCCACCCGAATGCTGAATGAAAGTTGTGTTTTATCGTTTTATTTTTTTTCACTCACGTATTGTCTTATGTTTTGTCTTGCACTTCCCCTCCCATAAATTGTAAGCCGCCCTGAGTCCCCTCAGGGAAAAGGGCGGCCTATAAATAATAAATAAAATAAAAATAAAATAAAATAAATAAACTGGTGCACCAGGCGAACCTGGGAAAAGGCCCCCATGGTCACAGCCGACAAGTGATGTTCTAATGTCAGCTGCGGTTCCAGGAGGACACCCAAGCTGCGGACCCTCTCTGAGGGGTGTAAAGTTTCACCCCCCAGGCTTAGAGATGGAATATCTGGACTGTTCTTGGGGGGCAACATTCATAGCCACTCGGTCTTGTCAGGATTGAGTGCAAGTTTGTTCACTCCCATCCAGACCCTGACAGCTTCCAGGCACTGGCACATCACTTCTACCGCTACACTGAGTTGGCACGGGGCGGAGAGATACAACTGAGTATCATCCGTATAGTGATGGTATTTAATCCCGTGCCGACGAATGATCTCACCCAGTGGCTTCATGTAGATATTAAATAGGAGGGGAGACAAGACTGAGCCCTGCAGCACCCCATATTTAAGGGGCCTAGGGGTCGACCTTTGCCCTCCAACCAACACCGACTGCGACTTGCCAGAGAGGTAAGAGGAGAACCACCGTAAAACGGTGCCTCCCACTCCCACCTCTTCCAGCCGTTGCAGAAGGATACCATGGTCGATGGTATCGAAGGCCGCTGAGAGGTCAAGAAGCACCAGGATGGAGGAATGTCCTCTATCCCTGGCCCGCCAGAGATCATTGGTCAGCGCGACCAAGGCGGTTTCAGTGCAGTAACCAGACCTGAAACCAGACTGAAAGGAGTCTAGATAATCTGCTTCATCCAAGGTCCGTCAGAGTTGAAGGGCCACCACCTTCTCAACAACCTTCCCCAAAAAAGGGAGGTTGGAGACTGGACGATAGTTTTTGAGGATAGCTGGGTCCAGAGAGGGCTTCTTAAGGAGAGGTCTTACCACCGCTTCCTTCAAAGGTTGCGGGAAAGATCCCTCCTGCAGAGACGTGTTCGTGATCCTCTGGAGCCAGCCTCGTGTTACCCTGCTGGTCAAGACCAACCAGGAGGGGCACGGGTCCAGTAAACAGGTGGAGGCACTCATCGCTCCCATGGCCTTGTCCACTTCCTCAGGGGTGACAAGCTGGAACTCATTCCAAGAAGTCTGATCAAGGCCCTCCCTTGGCAACTCCGTTGGTACTGTCCAAGCGGAGTCAAGGTCTGTCCGAATCTGAGTGATTTTGTCTGACAGAAACTGAGCAAATTCCTCAGCCCTTCCCTGTAAGGGTTGCCCCGCGTCCTCTCTTTTCAGGAGGGAGCGGGTTATCCTAAACAGGGCGGCCGGGCGAGATTCTGCGGACACAATAAGAGCGGGAAAATGTGTGCATTTTGCCACCCGTATCGCCACTAAATAACTCCTAATAAAGGCTCTTAGTTGTGTTCGGTCAGATTCGGAGTTACTAGCCCTCCAACGTGGCTCTAGGCGTCTCTTTTGGCGCTTCATCTCCTGGAGTTCCTCGGTAAACCAAGGTGCCCTCCTGGATCCACTGCCGTGGAGAGGCCGCAAAGACGCAATCCGATCTAGTGCCTCAGTCGCCGCTGTGTTCCAAGCGGCGACCAATGACTCTGTCAGATTGTGGGCAAGGGAGTCAGGTATCTCTCCAAGCTCCTTCTGAAATCCCAATGGGTCCATCAGGTGCCTGGGGCGGAACCATTTAATCGGCTCCACCTCCCTGCAGTGGGGGAGTGGCTTCCGAAAGTCAAGTCTCAGCAGGAAGTGATCTGACCATGACAAGGGCAAGATCTCTATTCCCCTTAGTTCACGATCACGTCTCCACTGCTCCGAGAGAAACACGAGGTCGAGCGTGTGTCTCGCTGTATGAGTCGGACCCTGAATCACCTGGATCAAGTCCATGGTTGTCTTGGAAGCCATGAACTCCTGAGCCCCATCAGAGCATTCATCTAGAGATGGCAGGTTGAAGTCCCCCAGTACTATCAGCCTGGGGAACTCAACCGCCAGTCTCTTATTTCAGTTTCTCTTTGTCTATATACATATGATACAATTATATATAGTCCTTAATTTACAATATGAAACTTTTTACAAAAGTTCTTTTGTTCCAAGAGGCAACTGGACTTTCTGTTGTTGTTTTTTAATTATTTTTATGTATTGCAATTTGTCAGACAGAAACAAAATCAGGAGTAATATAAAAATACAACAACAGGGACGATAGGCACATTAGTGCACTTATACAAGTGGACTTATGCACTTATAGTGCACTGTGGACCTTTTAAGTGTGAAGTGAGGTCCACGGAAGTCAATTTGGGACTAAAACTATGAAAATTTGTAGCTGAGACAACTGAATCAGATAGAGCATTCCAGACGTTGACAACTCTATTATAAAAAACTTATTTTTTTACAGTCAAATTTAGAACGATTTATATTGAGTTTAAAGTGGTTCTTTGTGAGAATATTATTGCGATTAAAACAGAAAAAGTCATTTACAAGTAAAACATTACCATGCTTCCCAGGGTAAAATAAGACAGGGTCTAATTTTCTTTTTACCCCCGAAATAAGCACCTGGCCTTATTTTCGGGGAGGCCTTATTAAGGTGCAGGAGGTAGCAAGCATGGTCACCTCATGGCTGCTGCTGTGTTGCAATATTTTGGGGGAGGGCTTATTTTGGTGCATGCACTCTAAAACTCAATTGGGCTTATTATCCAGAGAGGGCTTATTTTCAGGGAAACAGGGTTCTACGTACAATTTTGTATGCAATACCTAAGTCTGACCACAAACAACATAGTTCCAAAATGACAAAGCCAGAAAGGTTGCTGTGTCCAATATTTTTAATGTTTATTCAATAATTTTTTTTAAAAAAAGCAACACAGTTCCAAGTTATCCAAACCACGAATTTCGAGTCTAGTAGTATAGGGAATTCTATTGTCAGCGTTCCAAGTATCATGTAGAATTAAATCAGAGTCCAAGGCAAAACGATCCTTAAAGTTCCAATTTAATAAAACAGACATCTTAGCACATTTGTGTAATCCCAATTCTGGAAATTCCATCAGAATCCCACCCAGTTGAAAGTTGATGATCTTGTCCCCACATCCACAATCCATCACATGGTCCAATCTTCTTCTTCCACACTGGCATCTCCACCCAGCTACTTCCAATCAGGCGCAAAGGTGCGGAGACAAAAGATGACCATGGTCTTCTAGAAAAGAATGATAACAATACATTCCACAATCCTACTCCTGTCTATTCCCCCCTCCCATCGACTATACTAATGAAACAGCATAATGAAATAAGAGAAAGTGTGGCAGGCCAAAGATCCTAACAGGAATATAATTACAGGCCTGACATTTATTATGTACAAAAGAGTGCAAAACTTTTCTCGTGAAATACTTCTGAACCCTCTCGATTTCTTTTTTTTTTTTGCAATCTGTTTTTTTTTATTTTTAAACATAAAAAAACCCAATATATATATATATAAGATCTCATCCATTACATACAGCATGTTGTTTGGTTACAAGTTTTTTTGCATCCATATTCTCAATTACATTTACAATCACAGATTTTTCGTCTAATATAACTAAATACCTCACTTTCATTATACAATGTATATTCCATTGCAATTAATATTTTTTTTCAATAAACCTAATTCCCTTACATTCTTGATTGTCTGTTTAATAACAATATACCTTTATATAATAACTTATCCCATTCTGGGTATTTTTACAATATAAAAAAGATTTACCAACCATTTATATTTGTATATCACTGTTTTCAATTATGTATAATCCCACCAATCAACTATCGAGTATGCTTATATTCATTATTGTCCTTATATATCATACATTCCAACAAAGATGTTATTCCTTCATTTTTCAACAAGGTATTCTAAATAGTCACTTCATATGTATACCAATTTTTAATTACTTCCTTATTAAAATTATTTATCAACAACAAGATAACTTTATAATATATACTTAGCTTTCTCTGAGCTTTTAACCACCCTGGGCACCTCCGTCTCTTCTGCAACTGTTTTCTAAAACAGCAGTCACCAACTGGTGGTCCACGGATCAATTTTCTGCCAGAACATTTTGGGGATGGACAAATTTTCTGCGAGAAACATTATTTGCATTTTTTATATTGCACTAAATCAGGGGTCCTCAAACTACAGCCCCTGGGTCAATACATGCAATGAATGTTTGTGTTGCTGCAGAAAGTCTCCCCCTTTGGGGTCTTTTTGTAGGGGTTGGAAGGGGGGCAGAGGCTGCTTCAGCCTCCTGGTACAGGGCTTTGGGCGAAGGCTGGAGGGAATCGCCACTGGTGGCAAAGAGCTAGAGTGCCTTGTTCCAGTGGAGCTGCATCATGGCCTGGAACTGGCTGACCATCTCAGCCTGCTGAGCCTCCAGGTGCTGGTACCTGGCCCTGCACTCCTGCAAGTCTTCCCTCTGCTTGGAAAGCCTATGCTCATAGTTCTGAGTGAGGTGCTTCTGCTGAGCCTCCTTCTCAGTCAGATCCAATTTGAACTGAGCTGTTTTGCCAAACTCTTTCTCATGGTGGCTGCTTAGCTCCAACAACTGCTTCCTGTTGGAGCCCTAAGGGCCCAGGTGGGCAGGGGAGGGGTGGATGGGAGGGGAGGAGTGAGTAGAAGCTGGCGAGGCACCCTTTGACATAAGTGACATTGAGTTGATCACACTCACCCAGTCACATGACCACCTAGCCATGACCACCAATCTAGTCATTAAGCAGATCATATTAGTGGTCCACAGGATTTAAAATTGAATTGAATTGAATTGAATTTTATTATTTGTATGCCGCCCTTCTCCGGGAGGGACTCAGGGCGGCGAACAACTCAAAAGGGGAACATAAAACAGAATACAAGTAATTAAAATAGCCAAGAATCACACAACCACATAAGTCGAGAGGGGAGGGGAACTCATCAACCCCAGGCCTGCCGGCAAAGCCAGGTTTTGATGGTTTTTCGGAAGGCCTGGAGAGAGGTGAGGGTCCGAATCCCTGCGGGGAGTTCGTTCCAGAGGGCCGGAGCTGCCACAGAGAATTATGAATTTGGTGGTCCCTGAGGGTAGTTTTTACAACAAAGTATAATGTGTTTTTCATTCCAGGAAACCTGCCTCCTTCTGTCCCTTCACGCACAGTGGATGAAACAGCCATGGAATAAAGAACTCGTAATTTTTTGATACAAAGCAAATGAGTATAACTATTTTTGTACTTTAATAAGATAAGATATCTTTATAATAAAAAGATTGTTCATATCAAAACATTGTAAGGTCATGCTAAAAGCTCGTGTTTCCTAATGTTTGAAATTTAGAAATGGAGGCAGGGTTGATCTTGGCATAGTGGTTAGAATGCAGTACTGCAGGCTGCTTCTGCTGACTGCTGGCTGCCAGCAGTTCAGCAGTTGGATCCTGTCCGGCTCAAGGTTGACAGCCTTCCATTCTTCTGAGTGGGTAAAAGGGGGACCCAGATTGTTGGGGGCAATATGCTGCTGTATAAATCATTAGAGAGGGCTATAAAGCCCTGTCAAGCAGTATATAAGTCTAAATTCTATTGCTATTATGCTGCCTTAGAACTCTCCACTGGTCCAAGAAGTAATGAGCAACAGGGTCAACATGGAGATATATACCTAGGGGTGGGCTTCAAAATTGCAGCAATGGGTGGGCGTGGCCATGTTGGAAGTGGCCTAATTGGCCTCCTGCACCACGGTTGGTGGGAGTTTTCTGCCCTCCCCAGGCACCGGAGGCTTTCCTTGTGCCCCCAGGAAGGCGAAAACTGCTTCCTTTGGGCTCCGGAGGCCAGAAACAGGCTAGTTTCTGGACTCCCAGAACCTCTAGCAGGCCTGTTTTCCTCCCTCCCTGAGCCTCTGCGTGGGCCCTGAATTTACCTGGCACGATGAACGGGCCAGGGGGAGACTCCTGGGACAGGCAGGGTGGGTTGGAAGGGGCGGGGGTGAATGGGCACGGCCAGCCAGAAGTAACATTTGGGGGTTTGCCAAACTGGGCAGAATCATAGCTAGAGGATCCCCCAATCATCTGTGAACCATTAGCAACCCACCCTGTATACGCCCATCTTCCTTTGGGGTGAGTCTGTGTGAACCCTCCAGGAAATGACTTTAAGCCTGAACCTCTGGGGAAACCTTATGGGACTCTGCTCCATTGGGGAAGACAGAGACACTTGGTGGACAGCTATGGCAGCCAGGCATATCTGCTGGCAGCCAGGATGCTCGGCAGCTCTTTAGCCTGGCCCCGTTTGGCACCACTGATGGACCAAGGATGTTCCAGACTCCCCATGTTTGTCTCACAGTGTCAGTCATCGAGTCTTCTCCAAGAGACTGGATCTGATCTTCTCCAGGAAAGAAGTAACTCCTCCAGAGACCTTTTTGCCTCGTCTCTAGTTTACTCTTGGGGAAATTAAGGCTGTTAGGTAAGCTCCCCATTGGGAGAGCGAGTACATTCAGAGAAGCATTGTGAGAGTTGTGTTGGAGAACACACAAACCAGCATACAGAGACACTGCAGTTTAAATAGGCTTTTACTTTCATGGAAATAGAGGTATCAGAGTCCATCAAACAGTGCAAGTCATACATGGATAAGACAGTCAGTCATCAATGTCTTTCAGTTAAGGGATAATCCAAATAACATACAATCAGTCCAGTATACTTTTCTAGCAGTTGCAAAACTTACAATAGCCCACAACACTTGCAGATCAGCCCAGCATCTAACAAAACAGAGAGAGAACTAACAGTCATTCTGGCTCCCTCTTATGGCCGATTGAGGAAAACAGCAGCCAATCACATTTTACAGTATGATTTAAAGAAAGAGGTACAGCATTATTACATGATTTATATATTGCCAACCCAACCGTTTGATTATATTCCTAACAAAGGCCATTCAATCCAAAGGGCGAAGTTTTCCTCAAATTAATGTGGAATGGTGTGTGTGTGTGTGTGTGTGTGTGTGTGTGTGTGTAGAAACCAACTCAAGCTTGCAAATGGCTTGAGTTCTAGCTTGTCCAGGAGGGACATGATAGCAGTCTTCCAATATCTCAGGGGTTGCCACAAAGAAGAGGGGGGTCAACCTATTCTCCAAAGGACCTGAAGGCAGGAGAAGAAACAACAGATGGAATAACAGAATAACAGAGTTAGAAGGGGACCCTGGAGGTCTTCTAGTCCAATCTTCTACTCAATCAGGAAACCCTACAGCACTTCAGACAATGGCTGCCCAATCTCTTCTTTAAAACTTCCAGTGCTGGAACATTCACAACTTCTGGTGGCAAGTTTTTCCATGGATTAATTAATCAGGACTAATCAAGGAGAGAAGCAACCTAGAACCAAGGAGACGTTTCCTAACATCAGAAGAGTTAATCATTGGAACGACTTGCCTCCGGAAGTTGTGGATGCTTCAACATTGGAGGCTTTTAAGAAGAGATTGGACAATCGTTTGTCTGAAATGGTTTAGGTCCATGATGGCGAACCCATGGCATACATGACACAAGTAGCACGCAGAGCCCAGTCTGCAGGAACGCCAGCCATCACCCCAACCCAGCTCCATCGCACATGTGCATGCACCTCTTGCCAGCCAGCTGGTCTTCTGATCTCTACCGGCATGCTCAGGGGGCGGGGTGCATGTGGGTGGGGTGCATGTGGGTGGGGAGCATTCACATTGCATTTTGTGTATTCACGCAGTGCTCCCATGCCCCGTTTTGGCTTCCAGGTTGGTACAGGAGACCTTCCAAGCCCAAAACAGGGTGCAAGGGGGCGCATGCGACCTGTTTTCGTCCTGGAAAGCCTCCTGCACCAATCTGGAAGCCAAAAATGGGTGAGGAGGGAGGGACACATGTGTGGAGGCAGGGGGATTGTGGGGGGGATCATGCAAACATGCATGGGGATGGGGCACATACATTACATTATGGCTATGTAGACTAGAAGACTTGTGTAACAGGATGAGCTCCCGTCACTCACCTCAGCTTCTGTCCACCTAACAGTTCGAAAGCACATTCCATGCAAGTAGATAAATAGCTACCACTTTGGTTGGGAAAGGTCCCTTTGATTTCATTTGTTCCGTTCTTGCTCCTCACTTAGCACCTTTTCTGAAAGTGGGAGTTCTGCGTGTCTTAAGAGACATCACGGTCTCGGACGTCCGAGAAGCAGCTAGTTACACCAGGTGGACTCCTGACCTTGCATTCCTCACACAGGAAGCTCCTACAGGTTTCTCTTTTGCCCAGATGAGAGGGGCTTGGCTGCTGGACAACTCATCAGTGGTGGTGGTGGGGATCTCCATCTTTCCCTCCAAAAAACCCCACCGAAGAGCGAAATCCCCTCCAAATTTGGTTTCCTTACCTTCAGATCTGTGGCGGCAATCTCTTCATCATCAGACGTGCATTCTCTGCCTGGCCAATCACAGGTCTGATTCAGCCTTGCTCCCACCTCTGGGAATTGGACCCTCCCCCCCCCACTGCATCTTTTTCAAGGCATTTAGTAGAGGTTCAGTGGCTGAGAGAAGGAGGGACACCATCAGGATTATTGACATTATGGCTACATCAGGTGGAAGGATCAGCGTTTCCCTTGGGTGGCATTTGTGCTCCAGGACAAATGGTCAGGGGGAAGGGCAACATGGGTCAGAGGGATTTCCAGAGCCAGGCGTTCTACCTGGCGGAGACCCGCATTTAGTGTCTACAGTACAGAGGCACTTGGATTATGGATAGGAGGCTTTGCAGAGAATAGGTGAGCATCAGAATGAGCCTCTGGAACGCCATGGAAAATTCAGAAGAACAGAGAACAAAGCAGAGTGGAAATCGATCATTTAGATCAGTGGGTTTCAGCATTACAAGAAGACGACAATGAGAATGGAGAGAAAGCAAAGATTCTTTTTTATAGAAATGGAGGACTGTAGAGGAGGCCAGAGTTCCCCAACTTTGGGGGGGCAGAGAGAATGGTTCCACGCTAGTGGCAGGCAAGCATGTGCACTAGCTTCCCTACAGCTTGTGCAAGTCAGGATGTGTTGCCCACCACTTCTGTGGCCTGGTTCCAAATGGCTTAAGGACCGGTAGTGGGCTACGGCATGGGGGGGTTGGGACTGGGGGGTAAACTATCCCAGTCATGCTCCATAGGATATCACTAGTGGGCTCTCTCTTTGGGGTTGATCTCGGTGCTGAGCCGGACATAAGAGGTCCCGTACTGGTTGAGGGCCACGTTTCCTACAAAAGGTCTCATACTTTTAGACCTCTCCATCCCTCCTGCAGGTGACCTGGATCTCCTTGGGGAAGCAGCCACAAACCAGGGAGATGAAGGTCTCACTGTAATCTAGCAGATCCCCTTTCTCACTAAGGCAGGGGTGTCAAACAGAAGGTCTGTGGGCTGGATGTGGCCTACAGGCCCATCCTGGAAAATGTAAGGGCCCAGCCTGGGTCCCTTTGGCCAGGTTTACCCACGTTGCTTCAGCCTGGTCTACCCAATGCAAAGAGGAAACATGCCAGCAGTTTGGGTGGTGTCAAGCTGGTCACGCTCCCCCAGTTGGCCACATCTGCCCCCCTGAGGTCAACCACAGCCCTGATGTGGCTCTCAATGAAATTGAGTTTGACACCCCTGCACTAAGGGCTCTGTAAAAATGGCAGTAGTGCAACTCAATAATTCGAAGGGCAAGACAGAAAGCAACTACTTCTAGATCCAAAATGACATTTCTTTATGAATGTCTTCATTCTGTTTAAATAGATCCAACCACCATCATAAATGACTTGGGGTGGTTTACAGAGTTTTCATCTGTTTATTTATTTCACATATGACGGTGTTACATTAGCCAAGAGACAGCAATGCTAGTGCAGAATAGTACTTGGCTGCCTGTTTGCTAGCTCTGTTTGGTTGATGCTCCCGCACTTCCCAAGATGTGCCACAAGAGGGCGAGGTAGCTTTGCACCAGAAAGACAGACTTTCCTGCAGCAACATCTGAGGCTCTCTCCTTCCATTGAAACCACCTCACAAATTGGCACTGCAACCAAGAAGGTTCACTGCTGGCAGGATTCTGATCATTTGCACGAAACGCCGGCTCATTTCCCACCCGAAGTGGTACCTATTTATCTATTTACATGGAACATGCTTTCGAACTGCTAGGTGGGCAGAAGCTGAGGCAAGTGATGGGAACTCATCCTGTTACGCAGTGCTAGGACTCAAACCACCGAAACAAAGACCATTTCCAGCATCATTAAGTTACTGAACCACCACTTAGAATTAAGTGCTTAGAATTAAAACTGTACTAAGAAAAAAAGGACATAACAAGATAATTAAAACAATAAGAATTATTAAAACCCTAAATAAAATCACAAAGTTACAATCTCACTACCAGTACAACATTTGTTAGGCTAGATAACACTACTAGATGCTCAGGCCAGATGGCAAATCCATGTCTTCAGGTCTTTCCAGAAGACCATTAAGGTTAGGACCAGCCTGGCCTCATGTGACACAGATGTTCCAGAAGATGGGTTCTTCAGCAGGAAAAACTCTCATCCTGGGTCCTGTCAGATGACATTTCTTAGTGGAGGGGACCCAATAACCCAGTGAACCTGATGGGATGGATAATGATGGATACTGGGGAGAGATACCCTGTTTCCCTGAAAATAAGACTTTCCCAGATAATAAGCCCAATTGGGCTTTTGAGCGCATGTGCTAAAATAAGCCCTCCCCCCAAAAAATAAGCCCTCCCTGAAAATATTGCCAGATAGCAGCAGCCATGAGGTGACCACGCTCGCCACCCCCTACACCTCAAAAATAATAAGATCTCCCTGAAAATAAGGCCAAGCTCTTATTTCAGGGGTCAAAAGAAAATAAGACTTATTTTCAGGGAAATATGGTAGTTCCTCAAATAATCCAACCCTGCAATGGAAGGCTTTATATGTCATTATTAATACCTTGAATTCAACCTGGAAGCAAACTGATAACGTACGTGGCTCAAAAAGCAGAGGTGTAATATACTGATCCAGATGCATACACAAGTGCTTGTGTCACGGTTCCACCACAAAATCGCGGAGGACAAAATCGTGCTCGACGAAAGCGCGCATTTGACGTCATCACAGCGCGACGAAAACATCGCGCTGTGATCGAAAAATGTAAAAATAAAACGAAAACCTTACCCTAACCCCCCCAAACCTAACCCTAAACCTAACCCTAAACCTAACCCTTAACCTAAGCCTAAATCTAACCCTAAACCTAACCGTTAACGTAACGCTAAACCTAACGCTAACCCTTAACCTAACGCTAAACGTAACCCTAACGCTCTAAACCTAACCCTAACCCTTAACCTAACCCTAACCCTAACCCTAAACCTAACCCTTACCTTTATGTGAATCGGCTTGCTTTAATTTTAATTTTATTTCAATTTTTAATTTTTTTCGTCGCGCTGTGATGACGTCACATGCGCGCTTTCGTCGAGCGCGATTTTGTCCTCCGCGGTTTTGACGGGTCACGTGTGTCACTACATTTTACATTAGATGAAATTGCTGGATACCCTTCAAAGGAACCCTCATGTAGAGCGCATTACAGCAACCCATCTGGGATGTGCCAAGGGTGTGACTTAGAGTTGTAACTAAGGATCTTAAGGATCCACGAAAATCGGGCAATGGAGACTCACAGATTGTCTTTTCAAAATGACTATCTCTCAGCTTTGAGGCTAATAACAAGAGGCCTGGAAGGTATTTCATGTCACTCTTGACTGGTGTATAAGAAACACACGTGGATTGATTCTGACCTAAAGGCAAGCCCTGAGAATTACACTCCTGAATTCCAAGTTTCTTTCATTTTGAGAGGCACTTTGTATAGGAAGGGTACTTAACTATAGGGAAGCTTTTGAACTTTGAGGTTGGAGAAGTCGTCTGAGAATACTATGGATAATCAAGCAAACAAATACATCTACAATAACCAATTACAGCATTGATTGCCTCATGCATGTCAGCACTCTCTAACTAATCAACTACAGTCGTGTGTTCTGGCCTATTGTCTATGAAGATTCTCAATCATCCAGGTCATGGTTGTCCCAAAGGTGGTTTTTCAAGACGCAACTGGACTTTCTTGAACTTCAGCTCTGAAGAGGTTCTGGCCTATTGTACACTTTACTGTTCCAGCTACTAAATTCAATATCGTAACAGAATCCTTCATTCAATGACAACAATCCAGCTCTCCCAGTTGAGGTTGTTAAATGATCTTGTTGGTCATTATGTAGAGTCCTACATAAAGAGTGTCGGGTCCCCAGAGGGATGGAGGAGACCTTTGAAGGCGCAGCACCAGCAGAGTTCAAGTGTCTCTCCACTCTTAGCATCGGAATTCCTCTTCTGAGCCAACCTGAGTGTCTCCACCTTCCTCGGTTCCTTCTATTGCACCTGGCATGCTACGTTACCCACTCGCAGCTCTCTCCTTTTGACCTCTCTCTTCCACCCACTCTCAAGAGCAGCATCAGCACCAAATCCTGACAACGTAAACATTTCAAGAGGAGGGAAAAAGGTGGGGAAGGGGAAGGTTTCCTGGATCTCTTTCCTTTCCAAGACTTGGCTACAAATATGAAGAAGAAACAGGCTGGAGGCTGTTTGACGTTGCTAGCCCTCTTCCTTCATCAGAGGTAGCCATGCTCTGTGAATCTTTCAGAATGCATCCAGGACCAGTTATAACTCTTTTTTGGGCCATGATAGCTGATTCAATCTTGACACTTCGCTATCCAAGGTCTCCAACTCCCCAGCCCATGACGAAGACTTTTTGGGCCCCTGTTCCTTCCCTTCTCGCTTGTGCAATGCTAACCACTGGTGCCTCAACCACTCATGGGATGTCCCGTCCTGCAAAGAGAGAAAATGAAAACATCAAAACCACAGTTTGTACCAGCAATGTGGTGTTTTTTTCTCTCTCCTTCAATTAGAATCATAGGGGTGGAAAGGACCTTGGAGGTCTTCAACCCCCTGCTCAAGGCAGGAGTCCTTATTAGCTCTCAGTCATCCTCACCTCCATACTGACAGGAATGAAGGCGAGCAACCAAAGAGGCTTGATACAAACAGCTCCTGAAACAGGTGGGAGGGGATACTCCCCCAAGTTTCATTTCCTTCCTTCCTTCCTTCCTTCCTTCCTTCCTTCCTTCCTTCCTTCCTTCCTTCCTTCCTTCCTTCCTCTATCTATCTATCTATCTATCTATCTATCTATCTATCTATCTATCTATCTATCTATCTATCTATCATCTATGTATCTATCATGTATCTATCACATTCTATCATGTATCAGCTATCTATATTATATAGCTATCTAGCTATCATTTATCATGTAAGAGCCGAGGTGGCTCAGTGGTTAAATGCAGCACTGCAGGCTACTTCAGCTGACTGCAGTTCTGCAGTTCGGCTGTTCAAATCTCACCGGCTCAAAGGTTGACTCAGCCTTCCATCCTTCCGAGGTGGGTAAAATGAGGACCCGGATTGTTGTTGGGGGCAATATGCTGACTCTGTAAAACCGCTTAGAGAGGGCTGAAAGCCCTATGAAGCGGTATATAAGTCTAACTGCTATTGCTATTGTATCATCTACCTAATATCTATCATTATCTATCATCTATCTATCACATTCTATCACCTATCTTTTATATATCATCTATCTATCATCTATCTATCTATCTATCTATCTATCTATCTATCTATCTATCTATCTATCTATCTATCTATCTATCTATCGCATTCTATCACCTATCTTTTATATATCATCTATCTATCTATCTATCTATCTATCTATCGCATTCTATCACCTATCTTTTATATATCATCTATCTATCTATCTATCTATCTATCTATCTATCTATCTATCTATCTATCTATCTATCTATCTTCTATCTATCACATTCTATCATCTAACTTGTCTATCATCCATATCTATCTTCTGTCTGTCTGTCTATCTGTCTATCTATCTTCTATCTGTCCATCCATCCATCCATCCATCCATCCATCCATCTATCTTTCTATTGTCTGTCTGTCCCTCCCTCCCTCTTTCATTCGTTCTTTCCTTCCTCTCTTTCCTTTTCTTTCTTTCTCTTTTTTTCTTTTTCTTTCTTTCTTTCTTTCTTCCTTCCTTCTTTCTTTCTTTTTTCTTTCTTACTATCTCGCAAAGGTTACCTCTGCAGCTCATGTTCTCCAGGATCTGTTTCTAAACCCCCTTCTAAAGGAAAGTCACCAGGATCATTTCCATAGATGCCCCCTCTTACACTTTGTTTTTCCATCCTCCCATTCCTTCTCTCCCTCCCTTCCAGTCCTCCTTGGACAGAAATCCCCCATTTCCCCCCAGCTCCTATTCCTGACTCCTTCCCCATGTCATTCTTCTCCCTCAGAGCTGATGGGTGCAAGAAGCTGAGCTGGGCTGGCTCTTCCCTGCAGAGCAGGCAATCACAGGATCTCCAGCAGAAGGGGCTGAACCCCAGAATAGCTACAAGCAGCCCACAATCCCTTCTTACAAAGACTTTGGGGATGAATGTTGCCCACCCAACCCTTCAATGGTCTTGGCTCTTGCGTATTTCCCAAGCCCAGAGTTTTGCATCTTACACAGACTTCAACAACAATCAGTCTCACCTCCCAGGTTACTTCAGATTGGAGCATCGGTTCTGATTGAATCTCATTATCTCCTGTGTCAGCAGAGAAAAAACAAACTCTCTCTAAAGGAAAGTCACCTTGCAAAGCCGTTGCTTCCTGATAGAGAATTGTCCTACATCTCCAGTCTGATGGCAAAGAGAGAGGATAGCTGGTTAATTTTGGAAGTAGCAGTTCCTGCCTCAAATAGAGAAGGATTCATGCTAAGAAGGCCCAGATGGCACAACTGCCTGGATTATAACCAGGCATCCTGAGAAAGATGCATTAGTACTTCTATCTCTTTATTATGGACTAAGGAAAAATGGCTAGCTGTCAAGAGGTACTGACCATGAGAAAATGGAAAAGGACATTCCTGGGTATTATTCAGAAGTAATTGTTGAAATTGTCCTTGCTGCTATTGCAGCTCTATGCTATGGTCCACCAATGGCCAGCAGAGCTGGAAGCAGAGTCAGACAGTAAGGAGTTTGGGGAGGAACATGGGCCAGTCCTGGAGGCTGGGGAAGGCTCAGACAAGGGCTCTGCATCGGAGGCAGAGATGGGGCCAAGGCCATCTGGCAGTTCTCAACTGCCTTCAGAGCTAGACAGCAGTGAGGCAAAGGAGCAGCTGGGGCCTGTTCCCAGTGTGCACATGCGCAGAGCTGCCAGAAGAAAAGAACAACTAAGAAATCAGGGTCAACTAGGGAGTAAAGATGGACAGTGAATGTCCCCTCCCATAGGAAATAAAAGAGGAGCAAAAGGGGAGTGGGCTTTTGCAGGAAACAATTTCTTCCTTTGGTCATTAGATTCATTTCAGGAGTGTGAAGATCTGTCCATGAATCTTAGAGCTTCTGTGCCAAGTCTTGGATAAATGGCTGCTTAGTTTCTTCCTCCTTTCGACCCACATGTTCAAAATGCTGTTTGTGGGAAAAGGGCTTGTGGAGATGATGGGTGAAAGGGGAAGGTTTTAGACAGTTGTGCAAAAATGCTGTAAATTAAGAATGCTTTCAGAAATAGAAGTGTTAATAGTTTGTTTTTAACCAGTTAACAAAATGGAAAGAAAATGAACAGAAGAGAAATCCAGATCAAACGGATATTTGGTGTGATCAGTCTTTTCTTTCAAAACAACATATTTATATTTATTTACTGCATAAATAAATACAAATATTAGAGATAGATGGATAGACAGACAGACAGACAATGGATGGCTGGATGGACAGATAGATGATACACAAATAGGTAGATATAGACAGATAGATGATAGTTACATTGACAGACAGACAATAGAAAGATAGATGATAGATAAAGACAGACAGATGGAGACAGCTAGATAAATAGATGATAGACAGACTGACAGACAAGAGATAGATAGATAGATAGATAGATAGATAGATAGATAGATAGATAGATAGATAGATAGATAGATGTTGTGGCCCAGCAGGAGCCGTTGGAGCTGCCACTACATTCCGACAGCGGGGGGCCCTATGAGTCGGCTCTGGAAGATGTGGAGGACCCTGGACAGGGTTCCGACTCCAAGCAGGGCGTAGAGAGACTGGTTGGCCACCAGAAGCACCTGAGCCTTGGACCAGGGGGGAGGAGACAAGGAAGAGTGAGCCGGAGGCCAGTAGTGAGTTGTTCCTGGATGCACGCCATCGAAGAGCTACTAGGCATCAGGAACAATTACGCAGTTACAGGAGGTAATTGTGCTCAGTAGGGTGGACTCTTTGACATGTTAATCATGAGATTGAATTCCATTGCTGGCTTCTAGTAATCGCCACGTTCATTTCTCACGAATCTGTGGCTTATCATTTTCCAGGATTTTCCCAGATATTGATGGCAAGGTAATTGGTCTGTAGTTTCCTGGATCTACCTTTTCCCCCCCACTCTTTGAAGATTGGAACCACATTGGCTCTTTTCCAGTCCTCTGGAAGTTCCCACACTCTCCAGGAAGTCTGAAAGATTTAAGTTCGGTGGTTCCAAGATCACATTTGCCGCCTCCTTTAGTTGCCTTAAGACAAGGGTCCTTGTTGTGGCCCAGCAGGAGCCATTGGAGCTGCCACCAGACTCTTGCCAGCGAGGGGCCTTATGAGTCGGCTCTGGAAGAGGTGGAGGACCCTGGACAGGGTTCCAACTCTGAGCAGGGCGCAGAGAGGCTGGTTGGCCACCAGGAGGTGCCTGAGGCATGGAGCAGCGGTGAAAGCAGAAGGGAGTGTGCTCCTGACATAATGCCTTGGAGTAGTGATGAGGAGACAAGGGAAGTGGTCCTGGATGCCCGGCAACGGCGGACAGATCAACGGAGAGAACAGGTACGCAGTTACAAAAGATAATTAGGCTCCTCTCAAGATTGTATTTAAGGAGAGACTGGGAGGAGTCTGGTTTTTCAGGATTCAACTTCATTCGTAACACTGGAGAAGCTGTTATCTGTCTCTGTCGAAGTCTGAGTTGCTGCCAAGGTTCTTATCTGTTTGTTGTGCTTGGCTTTCAGCCACCGAGGTTTATGTTTCCTGCTAATAAAGTGCTGTGAAATTCCAGTTAAGCTTGTCTCAGCATTCGTTACTGGACGGAGGAGGGGGTCAGAACAGGTCCCCAACCCAACCAATCTTACTTCATTGTTCAACATAGTGACTAAGCAGACAAGCAAAATACTGTGGACATTATATACTTAGACTTCAGCAAGGCATTCGACAAAGTAGATCACAATCTACTTCTCGGTAAGCTAGAAAAAAGTGGGATATATAGTATCACCATCAGATGGATTCGTAAGTGGCTGACAAACCGTACTCAACGAGTAGTATTTAATGGGTCTATATATCTACATGGAGGGAGGAAAGCAGTGAGGTACCACAACATTCCATCTTAAGCCCAGATCTCTTCAATATATTCATAAACAACTTAGATGAGGGAATAAAGGGGAACATAACAAATTTGCAAATGATACTAAATTGGCTAAATAATAGGCTCAAGATCCATACAACAAGGCCTTGAAATATCCGATTGTGAATGTTTTAACAGCTGCTAGAATTGTATTTGGCAAAAATTGGAAAAAGAGAAAGTACCATAACAGGAGGAAACTATTCGGAAAATAATGGAATGTGCCGAAATGAGTAAGCTTACATTTGAAATTAGAGAACGAGAGGATGAGCAATATTATAAAGTATGGGACTTGTTTTACCAATGGCTAGATAAAAAATCTGGGAATGAAACTGTTTACTTATGTAGTAATAGAAAGTTACAGTTATTGCTATGAAGTTTTTTCTTTTCTTGTTATGATATAGAGCACTATTTACATGATATATAAAGGACAATAATAATCTCAATGTATAAGAGTGGGATGATTTGAACATTTTGGTATAATTGCATTTTATATCAGAAAGATCTTTGTATATTAAACAGACCAATGATGATGTAATGAACAATTGATATACATATGATCTGAAATACTTAACCACTATATGGATTAATAATTAATAATGGAAAACTATTTTTGGAACTCTGGATGATTGGTGACATTATGGTCAATTGAAAATATGAATGTATATTATAAATTAATGGGAATTCTTTGTTCTAATTTCTGCCTTTTCTCCTTGGCGATAGATGATATTATAATATTTTAAAGACTCATTGTTATTTGATAGATAATTATGAATTCAAGGAAATAAGGATTGTTACAAATGAAAGAATATTAATGGTAATTTGAACACATGATGCTCAATGACAGCGAAATATTCAGTTAAGTTTAATGCAAAACCAGTGATGTTAATCTTAATCGTAAGAATTGATGCGTAAAAACTTGTAACCAAACGAAATGGAGGAAAGTTGGGGGTTTTTTTTCTTCTCTTGCTTTGTTTTGTATGTGTTGTTTTGTTTAAAAAGAATAAAAAATATATTAAAAAAAAAAAGATCAAGTGAGGTACTAATACCACTCTATAAAGCCTTAGTAAGACCACATTTAGAATTCTGCATCCAGTTTTCGTCACCACACTATAAAAAAGATGTTGAGACTCTAAAAAAAGTACAGAGAGGAACAACAAGGGACTGGAGACTAAAATGTATGAAGAACGGTTACAGGAACTGGGCATGGCTAGTCTAGTGAAGAGAAGGACCAGGGGAGACATGATAGCAGTCTTCCAATATTGGAGGGGCTGCCACAGAGAGGAGGGGGGGGGTCAAGCTATTTTACAAAGCATCTGAAGGAAATATCCCTAGAGGTCATCCAGTCTGCCCCCCCGATCAGTTCTGTATTTGTTCTCCTATGTTGTGCCGTGTGCTTATGAAGTGGTTGTTTTGTTGCCCCAATGTACAGATCTGCATGCGGCTAGCTGCATTGTGCTGCATATACATAGTACTGCATAAGTCAATGACTTATGACCAAAATTCTGGCCACAGTCACAGTCAAAAAGTTGAGGCACAGAAATCCTGCCCAGAGTCTGTCTTTCAGAAAGTCATCAGCCTGGAGGAGACTCATGTAAAGTTTACAACTAGGAAAAATATGCAGGAAACTATGCCAGGCTCCCATTGGATTTCTCTGGCACAGGGACTGAGTTTATTCAACAAAGGGCTAAGGAGCGCAACTTGTTTTGAGAAGTGAGCATCCTCGGTGGGAAGCTGGTCTGTTTGTGGCCAACGACAACAACCACATCCTTTTCCCACCAAAAGATGGGTGTCAGCGTTCCAACTAATGCACCCATTCAGAATAGAATTCTGAGGCAGGTAGATTCAGATTACAGGTTAACAGAATTGGAAGGGACCTGTTAGGTCATCTAGTCCAACCCCCCCCCCCCCATCCAAGCAGGAGACCCTACACCATTTCTGACAGATGGCAGTCCAGCCTCTTCTTGAAAGCTTCCAGTGATGAAGCTCCCACAACTTCTGTTCCTTTGGTTGGTTGTTCTCACTGTCAGAAATTTTCTCCATATTCCAGGTTGAATCTCTCCTTGGTCAGTTTCCATCTATTGTTCCTTGTCTGATCTGTACATTGGGGCAACAAAACAACCACTTCATAAGAACATGGCAGAACAAATAGGAGAACAAATATAGAACTGATCAGGGGGGCAGACTGGATGGCCTCTAGGGCTCTTTCCAACTCTGCTTGTTAAGGGCGATTTCTAAAGTGTTGCTGAAGGAAAATGCAGGATCAGCCCGCGAAAGAAGGACGATTCCTCCCAGAAATAGGGGATGAATTACTGCACTTGGGGACCACCCCATCTTTTCCCATAGAAAGGTGCCCCAAGAAGAGACTTTGAGGGTTTTCATCCAAAGCGAAGATCATTGGGGGTTTCCTGATGTCCACCTGGCTACGAGAGGATTTCCTAGCACAGCAGATGGGGACTCTGTCTCTCCCTCCCCCCCCCATTGTTTGTCTTTCAAACAATGACAATTGAAAGAGCCAATCATCATCTCGCTCGCTTGCAGCCCCATCTTCCTTTGGATTTCGAGAATAAAAAGCGGATGCGCGCAGGTTGAGTTTCCCCGACAGGATGGCTCCGCGCTCTGCGCCCCTCTTGCTTCTGGTGTTGGTGGAGGTCGTCCTTTGGGGGAGCTGCTTCAGTGAGTCCCTTCCGGGATCTTTCCCCCCCATTTATAAATTTGCCTTCCCCAGAGCCTCCTTTTGTTTCAGACTCCCCCCTCTCCCCCCCAAAAAAAAACCCGTGGCGGGGCTTTGCAGAATTCAATATTATTATTATCATCTCACAATGCAGTGGTCAGGATTTGGGGATCTCGGGATTTTAACAAGCTGCGTTGCAATCAACCTCGGGCAGGTTTCCCACGTAATTCAATGCGGAGACCCACAAGGGAAAGAAAATAGCTGGTTCTGCATCATGCACGCGAGTTTGATTTCCCCAACCTTTCGGAGATAAGAGGCAAACGCTGATCCTCTTGGATTCTGAATTCTGTCCAGCACTGGAAGTGGATCTGGGGATCTTCCTAACCTAACGGCTCTGAGAATCTGCTGTAAGGGTTGCTAGGAGCAAGGCCTTTACCTTGGGACTGGGAAGGGCTGGGAGACCATTCCCTTTGGTCCCTTCCAGCTCTATTCTGATTAATTGATTTCTACTCTTGGAAGGAAAAACCATCTGTTCTGTTCCAAGCTGGGAGAAAGACGCTGGAAATGTTTTTGTTGTTGTTGAAAATAAGCAGCAAGAAAAAAAATCACAAAGTACCGAGACTTGCAAATTGAAGTTGAGCGACTGTGGAAAAAGAAATTGTGTGTTGTCCCAATTGTAATTGGAGCCCTTGGAGCAATACCCAAAGGGCTACCTCGCTATTTGGAAATTTTAAATTTACAACTTATATCCTCCAACGTTACCTTAACAGTTCCTAGGTTCTTGGTTAGGACTCGAGCTGTTGAGCTACCAACCAGCCCCAAAGGCTGTGAATCTCACCAAAGATTTTTTTTTCATAGAAAATTTTTTTATTTTCCATTTTCATAGCCTATAATCACATGTATACTATTACATAGTCAATATCATGTTATATTATTAAGTAATTACATCAATTCATCTTACCATCAACTACCAAAGGGGAAAAAAAACAAAACCCAGTTATTGGCTCTTCTGCTCTCCATACACCATATTTATACCTTATCCGACACTTTCTTCTCCCTCTCTCCTCCCCCTTTCCACATCCTTTCTTCGCTCCATCATTTTCTACTCTACTCCCCTTCCTTTCTCCTTCTCCTCTCTCCCCTTACCACTCCTCCTTATACACCTCATCTTCTCCCCTCACCCTCTCTCCTGTCCCTCTCTTCCTATCTTTCTTCTCTCCTCTGCTTCCCACTCTTTCTCTAATTCACTTGGTGTATTTCAGCTTCTGAGCAAACTCCCTTTTGTGTTGATGGTATTTATAATTCCATTTCAATATACATAAAAAAGAAAAAATAGCAGTATACATGAACAATCATAATACCTTAAAATCCAACACCCCTCCTCCAACTTAGTAAACTCCGCTCCCTCCCCCCAACCCCCCCCAACCTCCCCCTCCTGACTTCCCAGAACCAATACAAGGTATAAATCTTTAACAAAAACAGTTCAAAATATACTTAAAAGAAAAAGTAGAAAATTAATAACATCTTTGAATTGAGCTTAGCTCCTCCTTGCTAGGCTAACTATAAACAATTTGTATCATTTCTAATCTAATTCTAATCTAATCTAATTTGTATCATTTCTAATCTAATCTTAATTTGTGTCATTTCTAATCTTAATCTTAAACTATCTGAAATTTCCTAGACCCATATTTATTTTGAATATAGTCAATCCATTTTTTCCAGTCTCGTTTATATCTCTCGTTTGAATAGTCCTTAAGATATGCAGATATTTTAGCCATCTCTGCAAAGTTTGTGACTTTCAATGTCCATTCTTGGATAGTAGGCAAATCTTCCTTCTTCCAGTATTGCGCCACCAACAATCTAGCTGCAGTTATCAAGTGCAAAATCAAGTTAATCTCTACTACTGTACAGTCAGTAATTATACCTAACAAAAATAGCTGGGGGGTAAACTTTATCCTTTTTTTGAGAACATTTTGCATAATCCACCATATTTTTATCCAGAATGCCTTAACCTTTTTGCAAGTCCACCATATATGAAAATATGTAGCGTCCATACAATCATATCTCCAGAACTTAGGTTGTAAATTCAAATACATAGAAGCCATTTTTTGGGGATCTAGATGCCATCTGTAAAACATCTTATAAAAATTTTCTCTCAAGTTTTGGGCCTGTGTAAATTTTACATTTCTCACCCATATCTTCTCCCATGTATCCAACATTATTGGTTCTTCAACATTTTGAGCCCTTTTAATCATATAGTCTTTAACTAGCTCTGTTTCAGAGTCATTTTCTATTATTACATTATATAATCTTTTTATATGCATTGAACTTTGGTCTCTAATTTGTTTAAGTAAATTATCCTTGATTTGGATAAAGCCAGTTTTTTTATCTATTTTCCATTAGCCTATAACTGCCCATACTGAAACCTTTACCTTTTCCTTTTTTAATACATCCAAAGATTTCAGTTGTGGTACACCTCTTTCCACAGTAAGAAGATGCCTATAAGTAATTATATCCTGTTTCTGTACTATGTTCATATTTTCTATTGCATGTCTAGGGATAGCCCACATAGGTAACTTATCATTTAGTTTATATTGATATTTTTTCCAAACCCGCAGTAAGACATTCCTTAAAATATGACTTTCAAAATTCCTATCCACCTTTTTGTTATATAGCAAATATGCATGCCAACCATATACCAAATCATACCCTTCAATATTGAGTATTCTATCATCTGTTAAGTTGATCCAATCACTAATTATAGATAAAACTACTGCATCATAATATAGTTTTAAATTGGGTAATTTCAAACCTCCTCTTTCACGCACATCCTGCATTATTTTAAGTTTTACTCTCAGCTTCTTACCTACCCGTACAAATTTATTAATACCCTTCTGCCATTCTAACAAATTTGCATCATTTTTAAGTATTGGTAGCGTTTGAAAAAGAAATAAAAATTTAGGTAAAATATTCATTTTCACTGCTGCTATTCTTCCCAACAGAGATAACTGTAATTTCTCCCATTTTTTCATTTCTGTCTGTATGCTATACCACAGTGGTTCATAATTGTGCTTATATAACTTCCCGTTTGAGGGTGAAATATAAACTCCTAAGTATTTGACCTTTTTAACTATTTCACATCCTGTCGTTCCTTCTAGTTCTTCCCTTTGTTTAGTATTCATATTTATAGCTAATATCTTTGTTTTCCCTAAGTTTATTTTAAATCCTGACACTTGACCATATTGATTAATCATATTCATTAAGACCTTACCAGATTCCTGTGGCTGTGTTAATGTTATAACCAAGTCATCCGCAAAGGCCTGTACTCTGTATTCTTGCTGCCTAATCCTGATTCCCTGTAGGTCCCCTGAACCCCGTATTTTATTCAACAATAATTCTAAAGTTATAATAAACAATAGTGGGGACAAGGGACACCCCTGCCTTGTACCTCTCTCGATTTTAAATGAATCTGCTAAGAGTCCTTTAACTATGATTTGGGCTGTTTGTTCCTGATATATTGCTTTGATTGATTGTAAAAAGTGGTCTCCTATTTGCATTTTTTGCAATGTTTTCAGCAGGAATTTCCAATTCACTCGATCAAAGGCTTTTTCAGCATCTAAAAATATAAGCGCCGCAGGGATTTGATTGTTCTTCCCCAGGTATTCTAATGTGTTAAGGATTAATCTTACATTAGTTCTCATATGTCTCCCTTGAATAAAACCTGTTTGATCGTTATGAATCAATTGTTGAATAACCAACATTAACCTATTCGCTAGTATTTTAGTAAAGATTTTATAATCTATATTAAGTAATGATATGGGTCTATAATTTTTTGGATGAGTAGGGTCTTGATCTTCTTTGGGGATCAGAGATATAAAGGCTGTCTTCCAAGAAGGGGGTACCTTCCCTTCCACTTGGATCTTATTAAATAATTCCTTAAGTGGTTCTACCATTTCTAACTGCAAATTTTTTTAATAAACCGCTGTCAGGCCATCTGTACCCGGTGCTTTTCCTGCTTTTAGCTGTTTAATTGCCTGTAGAATTTCCCCCGAGGTTATTGGTTGATTCAGTCTTTCCCTCTGCTCATCTTTAACTATGGATATTTTTTCTTTATCCAAGTATCTCTCTATATCTAAGCTTTGAATTTTATCATTCGTATAAAATCCTATAAAAAATTCACGAAAAACTTTTTGAATCTCTTCCTGTTGATACACTTCCTTTCCTTTAAAATGTAATTTTGATATGTTACGAGACTTCTGTTTTTTCCTAATCAGATATGTTAACCATCTACCGGATTTGTTTGCATTACAGAAAGTGTTGTGTTTTGCGTATAGCAAATTGGTAGCTACCTGATCGGACATTAACATGTTAAATTGCTCTTTTAATAATGTGATTGTTTCTTTAATCTTTTTATCTCCTAGGTTTAAGATTAGCTTCTGCTCTCTTCCTAATTTCATTCTCAAATTCAATTCTCTTTTCCCCCTGTTTGCGTCTATGTAGTCTATTCATATTTATCAGAACTCCTCTCATGTACGCTTTACTTGCATCCCATACCATTTCCATAGATGTACCCTTATTCATATTAAAAACAAAATATTATTTTAGCAACTTTTTACATTCATTAATGTTTTTCTCATATCTAAATAAGTTTTCATTCAGTCTCCAAGACCTTCTTACTCGCATCCCCACCCCCAACTCCATCCAGACTGGATTATGATCTGATAAGGCTCTGGAACATATCTTCGTCTTCTTTACCCTAGAAAGCAAATCATTGGTTGTTAGTAGAAAATCAATCCTAGAAAAGGATTGATGTCTATCAGAGAAAAAGGTAAAGTCATATTCTTCTGCATTCCTTTCTCGCCAGATATCCCTCAATTCAAAATCCTCTATCATATCAAAAAAGGTAATTTCGCTTGCTTTTGGGTATTTTGGCGGAGAGCCTTCTTGTCTTTCTTGGTATCCATGACGCCATTCCAGTCACCCAGTAATATACAGGATCTAAAGTCCCAATGTACTAACTTAGCATGAAGCATTTTGTAAAATATATCTTCTTGTTGATTGGGGGCATATATTCCCAATAGTAGTGTCTTTTTCCCTTCTAAAACCAAATCTATTGCAATATATCTTCCATGGGGATCTGCTTCAATTAATTCAACTTTCAAATCCTTCCTTAAGTATATAACAATACCATTTTTCTTCTCAGTGGCAGAAGCTATGAAGTGTCGTCCAAGTCTTGTATTAATCAGGTATTTTTGATCAGTTGATCTAATATGGGTTTCTTGCAAACAAATTATGTCATTCTTAAATTGTTTAAGATAGTGGTTAATTTTCTTCCTTTTTTGTGGGGAATTTAAACCATTGACATTCCAAGTTAGAAACTTAGTTGCCATCGTTAGCCCCCTGATGCCTTTTAAGAGCCATCTGAACATCTTGGAATTTAACCTTTGGCCTGGCTCCTCCCACTGCTTCTGATGTAACACCTGTAGGCTCCTGAATGGTGGCTTGTGTTCGTTGCTTTTTTAATTCCTGTTCCATTCATCTAGTAACCACGCGGCCTTGTCTTTGTTCCTTAGCTTCTTGTACCTCTGAGAGAACAAGTTGATACTTGAGTGGTTTGCTTTCCATCATATCCTTCTTGTTCTCTTTCTCTAAATCTAGAGGGAGGGGGTTGTCCAGCCTTCAATATGTTGCTGTAGAAATCTTGGGCCTTCCATACTGTATTGAGGCGATGTCTTTTTCCAAGGTAGCTAAATGCAATGCCGGCTGGTGCGTCCCATCTAAACTGTATCTGGTGATTTTTAAGCTCTTCAACTAAAAAGGCATAGTCTTTCCTAGATCTCAGCATTTTAGGTGGTATCTCCTTCAAGACAGTCACCTCCCGACCCCCGATTTGAAGCTTATTTTTGTAGGACTCCTGTAATATCGTGTTCCTCATATCTCTAGTGTAAGGTGACCAGACGTCCCGCTTTTGGCGGGACACACCCGCTTTCCAATGCATTTTCCCATGTCCCGCCCGCTTTTTTAAAAGGCACGCTTTTTTTGGCGCTCGCAGCTCCCGCCCATCAGCTGCTAGCTTGCTGGGCTGGCTCATCGTTCTGTTCTCTATCCTACCAGATGAGCCAGCCCAGCAAGCTAGCAGCTGATGGGCGGGAGCTGCGAGCGCCAAAAAAAGCGTGCTTTTAGCCTTTTACCTACTACCTACAAATTTAAGCCAGCCCAGCCTGCCGCTCACTGATTGGATTGGCCTGGACTCCAGCCAATCAGTGAGCTGGCTGGGATGGGAAATTTTCAGCACGCTTGCGCGAGTCTCCATTTCCTTTCGACAAAAGACGAAAGAGGTTGCAGCTGCGCTGACTGGTGAGTAATCTAATTCTAATCGAATTTTCCGCTTGCCGCAGCAGGAGGAGAGGGTGGGGGCAGCTGCAGCTGCCCGCGGCAGAGAAGTTCCACGCGGTTCAGGGGCTCCTGCCGCCTGGCAGAAGCCCCTGAAGCGCGTGGAGGTTATCTGTGGACGGCGTCCGTTCGTGAATGGGATCGCCGCCTCCGAGAGCGTGGGCGCAGCGGCAGCTGCCCGCAGACAACTTCCACACGCTTCCGGGGCTCCCGCCGCTCGGCAGAAGCCCTTGAAGCGCGTGGAAGTTGTCTGCGGGGCGGCTGCCAGCGCACCCACCTCTCCTCCTGCCTCTTCGTGAATGGGATCGCCGCCTCCGGGAGCGTGGGTGCGGCCACGAGGAGTCCGTTCGTGCAGCGCCCCCACCTCTCCTCCTGCCTCTTCGTGAATGGGATCGCCGCCTCCGAGAGCGTGGGCGCAGCGGCAGCTGCCCGCAGACAACTTCCACGCGCTTCCGGGGCTCCCGCCGCTCGGCAGAAGCCCCTGAAACGCCTGGAAGTTGTCTGCAGGGCGGCTGCCAGCGCACCCACCTCTCCTCCTGCCTCTTCGTGAATGGGATCGCCGCCTCCGAGAGCGTGGACGCAGCCGCTGCCGCCCGCAAACAACTTCCACACGCTTCCGGGGCTCCCGTCGCCTGGCAGAAGCCCCTGAAGCGCGTGGAAGTTGTCTGCAGGGCGGCAGCCGCTGCGCCCACCTCTCCGCCTGCCTCTTCGTCAATGGGATCGCCGCCTCCGAGAGCGTGGGAGCGGCTGCCGCCCGCAGAGAACTTCCACGCGCTTCCGGGGCTCCCGCCGCCTGGCAGAAGCAGGAGCCGCTGCGCCCACCTCTCCTCCTGCGTCTTCGTCAATGGGATCGCCGCCTCCAAGAGCGTGGATGCAGCGGCTGCCGCCCGAAAATAACTTCCACGCGCTTCCGGGGCTCCCGTTGCCTGGCAGAAGCCCCTGAAGCGCGTGGATCTTCTCTGCGGGCAGCAGCCGCTGCGCCCACCTCTCCGCCTGCCTCTTCGTCAATGGGATCGCCGCCTCCGAGAGCGTCTCTTTGGTTCCCTTCTCCTCCTCCTCCTCCTCCTCCTCCTCCTCCTCCTCCTCCTCCTTTCTGGAGCCCCTTCCTCAAAGATTTTTTTTAATAAAGCCCCCCCCCCCCGGTCAAGGGCGTCCCTCTTTTCCAATCTGAAAATCTGGTCACCTTACTCTAGTGGCAAAATACACCACTATATCTCTTGGTAATTGCTTTTGTCTTGCCAGCCAGGAGTTAACGCGGTAAACCTTTTCAATTTGCCAATCAAGATTCCCTCCTGACCTTCCCACCATCAGGTCGAAGGCTTCAGAGAGAATCTGTTTCAGGTTCTCTTGTGTATTTTCATGGAGGCCCCTTATCCTTAAAGCAAATTCCATTTGTCTATACTGTAACATTATGATTTCATTTTCTGCATCGCTGACCTTTTGCTGGACCGCATCCATCTTCATTACCAGGTTCGTATTAGACCTTCTAACATTTCTTCAAGTCCATATACATAGCCAGATAGAGAATTCAGAGCCATCAGAAAGTCCTCTCTAATCATTTGGTTACATGTCATAAGTTCTTCAGACATGTTTGTTAGATGCAGCTATCTCTTCCTTAAGTTTTGCTTCCATCGTATCAGCATGATTTTTCAACGCATCAATTAATTTTTTCTGCAGAATTTCCCTTGTCAAGGGGTCCCCTGCAGAAGTAGAAGGAAGTAATGACTGTAATTTAGTAGGAGGAGCTGGGGAATTTCCAGCACTTTTCGATGCGGGGGGAGGAGGAGGGGGAAATTTTTGCTTAGAAGTCATCTCAAGTTTAATCTTCTTTACTCAATTAAAAAGTCCAGGCAGTCCAATTATACAGCAATTGCTATTTGGTTTGACTCCGATAGCGAGGGACCCTATGAGTTGGCTCTGGAAGATGTGGAGGACCCTGGCAGAGTTCAGACTCTGAGCAGGGACCAGAGAGGCTGGTTGGCCACCACGAGGGGCCTGAGGCATGGAGCAAAGATGAAAGTCAAAGGGAATTTGTCCCTGACACCCGGCAGAGGAGGGCGGAGAAACGAAGGCAGCAATTACGGAGATAGACTCATAGGAGATAATCAGGACCAGATGGTTGTGGTTTGGCTCCTCTCAAGAGAGTATATAAGAAGAGACTTTGGGAGGAGACCTTTTGCAGGACACAACCATTTATACCAAGCTGGAGAAGCTCTTGTGTGTATTGTATCTCTTATCTTTGGGAGTCTGGGTTGCTGCCAATGTCTTGTCTGTGAGTAATTACCGTATTTATCGGCGTATAACACGCACCGGCGTATAACACGCACCCCCCATTTTAACACAAAAATTTGAGTAAAAATTTTTTTCATTAAAAATAAATGACTTGGAAGCTCGGAACTTAATGTTGGATTAAAATTTATAACATTAGAACATGAATTATAACATTAACTCCTCTTAAAAGGCAAATATGAAATGAAAAAACACCTCTTTGAGCAAAAAAACTTAATCAGAATCACTGCTTTTTGGAAAACCAAAAACCTCTTCCTCATCTTCACTTGTATCCTCAAAATCAAACTGAGCACTGCTTTCACTGCTTTCACTGTCTTCATAGATCAGTTCGTCTTCTTCCCCATCCAAAGCATTGCTTATGCCACATTTCTTAAAAGAGTTGATAACAATATCTTCTTTGACTGCGTCCCATGATGTTTTCACCCACTGACACACTTTTGAAATGCTAGGTCTTTTCATTCGCCCAGAATTTGTAACTTCATGTTGAGTTTCATCACACATGTATTTATTCCACTCTAGAATAAGTGTGAAAGTGTCGCTAAGTGTGAAAATGGTTGTTAAGTGTAAAAAATGGTAATCAGTCACTTTTTTCAATGCCATTGTAACGTTGGTCACTAAATGTTTTCCCCCTCCTCGAGACACCTCACTTCTTCCTTCATTCCTCTTGCTTATCTATCTTCACCTTATCCATCTTCTGCTCTTTTCTTCTCTTCCTTCCTTTCTCCTTCCATCCTCTCTTCTTTCCTCACTCACTCCCTTCCTCCTTTTCTCTTCCTTCCTCCTTCCATTCTTTCAACTTCCTTTCTTTTACCTATCTATCTTTTCTGTCTTTCTGCTCTTTCCATTTCTCTCTTCCTCTTCGCTTCTGTTCCTTCCTCCTTCCATCCTTTCACCTTCCCTCCTTCCTATTTCTTCCTTCCTTCTGCCTATCTACCTTCACCTTTGTCTTTCTGCTCTTTCCCTGTCTTCCTCTTTCCTCCCTCCCTTCTTTCCTTTCTAGTTCCATCTTTTCTTCTTTCCTCTCTCCCTCCCTTTTTCTTTCTTCCTTCCTTCCTCCTTCCTCTTGCCTATCAACTTCATCCTCCTCGTCTTTCTGCTCTTTCCCTCTCTTCCCCTTTTCTTCCCACTTCCTTCCCTCTTTTCTCCCTCCCTTCTTCTTTTTCTTCCTTTCTTCTTCCATCTTCCTCCTTCTTTCCATCTTTTCTCCTTCCATCTTCTCCCCCCTCCCTTCTTTTCCTTCCCCCTCCCTCCTTCCTTCCTCTCCTTCCCACTCTCTCCTTGGGAGGGGTTGGGGTTGGCAGCAGAGACCAAATAAAGTCAGAAAATCTTATTAAAACTTTCCTATTTGTTGGATTGCCTTGCTGCGAACTTATAAACCAAATCAGGGAAACATTTTGCAACCGAGCCTGCTGCAAGGAGAGGCAGTCCTGCCCCAGTTTTGCAAGGAATGAGAAACGGTGCTTTAAACCGAAGCAACTGCAAGGAACCGCAGACAGGGAAAGAAAGAAAGAAAGATCCTTGTAGCACAAAACCCACCTTTGCATGGTTGTGAGAACATAAACAAACAAACAAAAAAAAGCACAGCGTCCCTCCGCCCTCTGAATAGGACTCAGCATGACTCCGAGCCGGGCAGGGAGATAAGCACCTTCATTTGCATTCTCTGAGACCGTGATGCTTTGCAAGCCCCGGGCTTTTTGGAGATTTTTCCTTTCGTGCTTAAATAAAAAGAACGGGACTTCTTTAAAACGCCACAGCTCTTTCAGCCTAACAAAAATGCAATCTCTTCCTTCGTCCTTCTCCGTCACTAACAGCTGGGGGCTCAGAAATCGGAGTGAAAAGTCAGTCCTCCATCTCTTCCCTCTTCCCGGATTCACTCCGAAGTTTTAAATCTTCCTTCTGTGCATAAACACTCCCTCCCTCTCCCCCTCCCTCTCCCTGTATCTGTTTGTCTCTCACTCTCTGTGTGGCTCTTTACCTCTATCTCCCCCCCTCCCTCTCTCTGTCTCTCTTGTCATTCTCTGTGTGTGTCTGTCTCTCTCTCTGTCTCTCCTCCCTCCTTGTGTGTGTGTGTATGTGTGTGGGGGATCCCTGCCACCGCGGATGGGCTCCGGACTAGTGGAGCCTCCTCTTCCTCCTTTTTAACCAGGCGATCTTTGGCTGCTACACAATCCCAAGGTTTGCAGTGCTTCAGAGAAAGAAGGCATGCGAGAAAGCCCCCCCCCCCCATCCCCGCTGCCTGAACATTTGAATGAAGGAGGCTGCAGGCTCCTTTGTCCTTGGCTATGCAATTTTCTTTCGTTCTCTGCTGCCCGAACGAGTGAATAAGGCAGAGGGAGAATGAAAGGAGATTGCGTCCCTTCTGTCTCCCAGTTGCTCAGAAAAGCAACTGTGGGAAGGTCAAAGTATCCATGGAGAGCGAGGCTGCTGCCGGCCGTTTCACCTTCAAGGTGAAACGGCTGGCAGCAGCCTCCCTCTCCTGCGGCCAGCGTCCGTTTCAGTAGGGAAGAAAACTTCCTTTCGCCTTCCCGGGCTTCTGCCGCCCGGCAGAAGCCCCGGGACCCAGTCAAATTCGCTGCGCAAGGTGAAACGGCTGGAGCAGGCAGTTTGGGACCCGGCGTATAACACGCAGTATCGGCGTATAACACGCAGGCAGGGTTTAAGCTTGCAATTTTAGTTTTAAAACTGCGTGTTATACGCCGATAAATACGGTACTGTGAATAAAGCATGGCTAACAGTAAGCTTTTGTCGGCGTTACTTACCGGATGGAGTGGGGTCAGAACATATAAGGGATTTGTATTGTGAGCGGAGGAGTGGAGGACTCTTCTCGTGAAATACCTCTGGACTCGCTTGATTGTGTTAATATCCGACGTAGAGTGTGGATTCCAGGCAGACTCTTTGGGGGAAATGTTGCAGCCTCCTTGGGACAAAATCCGAGTCATTCAAAAGAGGGTAGGATGGAGGCCTTGCGGAAGTGGGGGGGAGGCAGATTGTGGAGGGTAAGGGTTTTTTTTCAGGTAGGGTTTTGGGGTTATTGCTCTCCCTTTAGCCTGCTTTCCCTTCCCTTGCTCTCTCACTCCCACCAATCTGTCTGCTCTCCAATCCTTCAGCTTCCCTCCCAGAAGCTCCTTCTCTGCCCCCCTTTTTGCACGCTCAACCTCTTCCCCTTCCATCACCTCCTCTCCTCCCCACTGTCCTCAGAAACTCACATTTGGTCCCTCAGCTGAAGCCCCTAATTCTGCCCCTTTGGGGTCTCTTTCAGGCTCCTCCTTGCACTCCCTCAAGTATTTCTACATCTCCGTCTCAGACCCCAGTCAAGGGCTGCCCCACTTTGTCGTTTGGGGCTATGTGGACAGTCAGCTCTTCACTCTCTACGACAGCAACAGCAGGACATTCCAGCCCAGAGCCTCCTGGATGGAGAAAACAGAGAAGGACTATTGGGACACCCAGAGCCAGATCGGGCATGTCACGGAGGACGTCTACAGAGCAGCCCTGGAGACTCTGAGGAGTCGCCACAATCAGAGCAAAGGTAGGGTTTGGTGGCTCGTCTTGTCTCATCTCCCACCCACCCCCCATCCCACCAAGGAGCAGGTCGGAGGGGGGAGAAAAGGGGTCCCTCCAGGGGTGAAATCTAATTCCCCCCACTGGTTCTGTGGGCGTGGCTTTAGCAATAGCAATAGCAGTTAGACTTATATACCGCTTCATAGGGCTTTCAGCCCTCCCTAAGCGGTTTACAGAGTCAGCATATTACCCCCAACAATCCGGGTCCTCATTTTACCCACCTCAGAAGGATGGAAGGCTGAGTCAACCCTGAGCCAGTGAGATTTGAACAGCCGAACTGCTGAACTGCAGTCAGCTGAAGTAGCCTGCAGTGCTGCATTTAACCACTGCGCCACCTCAGCTCTTTTTCTTTGGGAGTGTCATGTGACTCCCGCCAAGGAGCAGGTCAGAGGGGGGAGAAAAGGGGTCCCTCCAGGGGTGAAATCTAATTCCTCCCTACCGGTTCTGTGGGCGTGGCTTTGGGGAGGGTCATGTGACTCCCGCCAAGGAGCAGGTCGGAGAGGGGAGAAAAGGGGTCCCTCCAGGGGTGAAATCTAATTCCCCCCAACCAATTCTGTGGGTGTGGCTTTGGGGGTGTCATGTGACTGGGTGGGCATGGCCAACATTTTTTTCATGTTCAGCTTTATTTTTAAAGCTTTTTAAAGCATTTTCTCCCCTGTTTGCTCAGCTGTGAGCCGTGCGATCGTCAGAAATTATTTTTTCAGATTTTTAAAGCATTTTTCCCCCCATCGGTTCTCCTGGGGACTCCACAAAACCAGCTAAGCCGCGTGATCATCGGAAGCTTTTTTTTTTAACTACTGGTACGCAGAACCAGTATCAAAGTCCTGCCGAGGGGGAGAGGTTGCTGCCTCTCCTGAGGACTCCACAAAACCATCATCCTGTCCCAGTGGTGGGATCCTGCTGGTTTAATAACCCGTTAGTTGATCGCGTGCTCCATATGCGCCCGCACCTGAGGCACTCTGCATGCGTGCACAGTTTTAACAAAACTTACCTTCCATGTTGCTTCCGGGGAGTAACACAGCTGAGGTGCGGCAATCCGCTGAGAAGATATAGGTAAGTAAAGCGCAGGGGCAAGTAGGCCACCTGATTATCAGAGCCAACCGGCTGATCGTTGGAGCTATCGGTTCGTCCAAACCGGCTGAATCCCACCCCTGTCCTGTCCGTCTTTCAGGCCTTCACATGATACAGCAGATATATGGCTGTGAGCACCGGGGAGATGAGAGCAAAGGAGGATTTTATCACTTTGGCTACGACGGGAGGACTTTCATCACCTTTGACATGGAGACTGTCACCTGGGTGGCTCCCAACCCCCTGGCCCAGATCACCCAGAGGAAATGGGATGCTGCCCCTGGATTCAATCAGAGAGTCAAGTCCTACCTAGAGGAGGAATGCATTGGGTGGCTGGATAAGTACCTGTCCTATGGGAAGGAGACACTGCTGAGGACAGGTGAGCTTCTGGATCCAAGCTGAAGTTTCCCCCCCTTTTTGAATGGGTTTCCTGTGCCTTTTGGCTCCCTGGTAGACCTGGAGGAAATCCTCTTCCTCTTCCAGCACCTTTCATTCAGAATAGAGCTAGAAGGGACCTTGGAAGTCTTCTAGTCCAACTCCCTCTTCAAGCAGGAGATCCTATATCATTTCGAGTTTCGAGTTTCATTTTATTTATATGCCGCCCTATTCCCGGCGGGACTCAGGGCGGCGCACAAACCCAAGGAGGGGAAGGGAAAAACACAAAAACTACAAAAGTACAGGGCATTTAAAAACAACCAACAGCCACACGATTCGAGAGGGGAAGGGAACTCATCGACCCCAGGCCTGCCGACACAGCCAGGTTTTAACGGCTTTTCAGAAGGCCTGGAGAGAGGTGAGGGTCCGAATCTCTGCGGGGAGTTCGTTCGTTTCAGGTAGCTGGCTGTCCAATCTCTTCTTAAAAACCTCCAGTGATGAAGCATCCACAACATCTGGAGGCAAGCTGTTCCACTGGTTAATTGTCCTCACTGTTAGGCAGTTTCTCCATAATTCCATGTTGCTTCTGCCCTTGATCAGTTTCCATCCTTTTGTCATGCCTTCTGGTGCTTTGGAAAATAAGATGACCTTCGTTTGTGGCTGTTAGGTAAGCTCCCCGTTGGCAGAGTGAGCATTGTGAGAGTTGTGTTGGAGAACACACAAACCAGCATACAGAGACACTGCCATTTAAATAGGCTTTTACTTTCGTGGAAATAGAGGTATCAGAGTCCATCAAACAGTCCAAGTCATACACGGATAAGACAGTCAGTCATCAACGTCTTTCAGTTAAGGGATAATCCAAATAACATAGTCCAGTATCATATAATCCGTTCAGTACACAAAGTTTGCTAACAGTTGCAAAGCTTACAATAGCTCATGGCACTCAGATCAGATCAGCCCAGCATCTAACAAACAGTCGTTGTGGCTCCCTCTTATGGCCGATTGAGGAAAACAGCAACCAATCACGTTTTACGGCATGATTTAAAGAAACAGGTACAGCATTGCTACATGATTTATATATTGCCAACCCAACCGTTAGATTATATCCCTAACAGTGGCAGACCCTCAAATATTGGAATACCGTTATCATGTCACCCCAGTCCTTCTTTTCTCTAGACTGGCCATACCCAAACGCTGCAACCGTTCCTCATATGTTTTAATCTCCAGGCCTTTAATCACCCTTAGTTGCCCTTCTCTGCACTCTTTCCAGAATCTTAATATCTTTTTTATAATGTGGTGACCAAAGCTAGATGCAGTAGTCCAAGTGTGGCCTTACATCTCTAGGATGCAGGAAACCCTGTTAGGTTCCAATGGCAAGGCAGCCATTAAGAAAGAGTGCAGTGAAGAGTGCACAAAGATGATGAGGGGACTGGAGACTAAAACATATGAAGAACGGTTGCAGGAACTGGGTATGTCTAAGAGAAAGAAGGACTAAGGGAGACATGATAGGAGTCTTCCAATATCTCAGGAGTTGCCACAAAGAAGAGGGAGTCAAACTATTCTCCAAGGCACCTGAGGGTGGAACAAGAAGCAATGGGTGGAAACTAATCAAGGAGAGAAGCAACTTAGAACTGAGGAGAAATTTCCTGACAGAACAATTAATCAGTGGAACAGAAGTTGCCTCCAGAAGTTGTGAGTGCCCCAACACTGGAAGTCTTTAAGAAGATGTTGGATAGCCATTTGTCTGAAATGATATAGAGTTTTCTACCTAGGCAGGGGGTTGGACTAGAAGACCTCCAAGGTCCCTTCCAACTCTGCTATTGTATTGTATTTGTATTTGATTTGTATTGTATTTGTATTATTTGTATTTGTAATTGTAGTGTATTGTAATTTTATTTGTATTTGTAATGTATTGTATTTGTTATTGTATTTGTTTGTATTGTATTGTATTATATTTATTGTATTGTATTTATTATATTATATTATATTGTGGACCAGGAGACATAGCATCTATCCAGTGGGTGTCTGTGTGGATTAGACAGCAAAACCGTTCACATTTGTAAGTGTGCTTGTGTCCCTTGAAAAAAGGCCTAGAGCAGCCTAAGATTTGGGGGAGTGGAGGAGGACCCAAAAAGTGGGGAGAAGCTTCTGTGTTGCTTTTCTTTGAGAGGGGAACTTTTTTATTTTGTTATTCTCTTACATACTATTTTAAGTATATGATCTCATGATTGTTATTCTCCTTTACCTTTATCATTCTTATACATTTATTATTTCATTTAATAGGTATATATTTAATATAATATACAGTTTGGATTGCTTTTTTTTACCAACCCTTCTTCCTTTTGTAACACCACCTTGTTTTCCCTTTCTTTTCTCCCTCCCTCCCTTCTCTACTTTCTTCCTTCCTCTTCTCCTTCCCCTTTCTTCTTCCCTTATCTTTCTCCTCCTCCTCCTCTTCCTCTTCCCCTTTCTACCCTTTCTCCTTCTCTTTCCTTCCAGCCTCCTCTCCTTATCTCTTTCTTCTTTCTTTGAGAGGGGAACTTAAAAAGAGCATCTCCTATCCTTCTATGAAGGAAACAGGTCAAGATGCGTCAGAATTCAAAGCAGTCTGAATGGAATTTGCTCAAATCCTCAATTTGTTGCCAGAGATTTTTCAGACTGAATCACTAGAGGGACTCACAATCCAGAGTACTTTCTGGTTGAGCATCTTCCAGATTGGGAGCATTTCCTTTCGGAGATACTGGTTTTGAGTGGGGAATCCATGTCTTCAAACTAAGCAGTGGTGGTGGTGGTGGGACTTTCCTGCCCCTTCAAGCTTCTCATCCACCTTCCAGGCTCTGGAGGGGCTCAGAGTTAATTCTGGCGGTGCCTTTTCTGCAGAACCCCCCGTGGTGACGGTGAGAAGCAGCACAGAGGCCGAGGACGGGATGGAGATGTACGTCTGCCGAGTGGATGGCTTCTTCCCCAGAGAGGTCGATGCCACTTGGAGGAGGGATGGGGAGGTCTGGCTGCAGGACACCCTCCAAGGGTCTGTGGCCCCCAACTCGGATGGGACCTTCCACTATTGGCTCAGCATCCAGATCGACTCCAAAGAGAGGGACCGTTATCAGTGTCATGTGGAGCACGACAGCCTGAAGGAGCCTCTGGTCGTGGCCCTGAAGGGTGAGAGGCTGCTGGGAGGGAAAGGCTGGGGTCTTTTTCCAGATGGAGGATTGTGGGAGAGATAGTTGACTCCAGTTGTGTCCAGATGTGAGGGCACTTGGCGTTTAATCCATTTTTTTCCCCCATGTTTGAAGTTCGTCGACTTCCAAGAAACCGTCTGCTGAATTGGTTTCAGGCGATTGAAGGGAAACAACAGATCCCATCACAAGAGTTGGCATATCCTGATGAAATGCCCTTAGATCCTCTCTTAGCCACTGTCCTTGCCCTGCTTCCTGACTCCAGTAGGGGAGCAACAGTTATGCTGAGCGCCAGAAACAAATTTTCTTTTGTTTAGAATTCCTAAAGTACAAAAATCAAGGGTGTGTGTGTCAGGGTTCCAAATATCATCCAAAATTATATCAGAGTTGTTAGGTAAGCTCCCCGTTGGGAGAGCGAGTACGTTCAGCGAAGCGTTGTGAGAGTTGTGTTGGAGAACACACAAACCAGCATACAGAGACACTGCAGTTTAAATAGGCTTTTACTTTCGTGGAAATAGAGGTATCAGAGTCCATCAAACAGTCCAAGTCATACACGGATAATTCAGTCAGTCAGTCATCAATGTCTTTCAGTTAAGAGATAATCCAAATAACATAGTCCAGTATCATATAATCAGTTCAGTACTCAAAGTTTGCTAGCAGTTGCAAAACTTACAATAGCTCACGGCACTTTCTAACAGCCAGCTTACAAAAACACTCAGATCAGATCAGCCCAGCATCTAACGAACAGAGAGCTAACAGTCATTCTGGCTCCTTCTAATGGCCGATTGAGGAAACAACAACCAATCACATTTTACAGTATGGTTTAAAGAAACAGGTATAGCATTGCTATATGATTTATATATTGCCAACCCAACCGTTAGATTATATTCCTAACAAGAGTCCAAGGCAGAGCTTTCCTCAAACTTCCAATTTATTAAGAGAGACATGTTGGCACATCTGTGGAAAACCCAAATTTGAAAACTTCCCGTGTTTTCCCACCCAGTTGAAAGTTCATTATCTTTCCCCCCACACCCACCAGTCCATCCAATGGTCCAATCTTCCACTGCCACGCTGGCAGCTTCCACCCATCCAGTTCTGTCAGGCTCAGAGGTGCAGAGACAAAGGATGACCTTGGGCTTCTAGAAAGGAATTTTTTATTTTGACGACAACACATTCTACTCCTTACTATTTCCCCTCCCAATTCCCCACTAAGGAAACAGCATAGTAGAAAAGAATATTAGTGTGGCAAGCAAAAGATCCTAAAAGGAACCAGCTGCAGGCCTGACAGGGTGACTAATAGCCCTTTTCTGACTGGCAAATTTTATTAAAATCTGTGAAGTGCAGCTGGCTCCATGAAATGCATAGAGTGGCAGGAGTGATGCACTGGGAGTCAGAAAAGGGTTAGGCAGCCCTCCTGAAGTCCGTTTTCAGTAGTCTTGAGAGAGAGAGGGAGAGGGGGAGAGAGAGAGAGAGAGAGATTGTCCTCTCCTAATCCCAAGTGGTGTTTGCAACAAGAGGATTCCCCTATCCTGGTCTGCCTTCCTGGCAGTAAAAAGCTCCATATGCAAAGATTGAAACAATTTCTATCACATCACTTCCCGGCCAGATGATTGAAAGTATATGGAGTCAGCATTCGTTCCTTTCTTCTCCCCTGGGGGGACAAATCAACCTTAAAAGGGATAAAGAAAATGAAACTATGCTTTAAAAGGGATAGGTGATATGAACCCTTTTATTTTGGATAATAAGGTGTAAAAACCTCAAGCTTAAGAAAAATAGATAAATATACAGAACTGCCCAATTCCACTGCCCAGTTATGACAGCCTACAAAAAGAACTAACATGTTTTTATTGTTTCACTAATTTGGTTTATATTATTGTGTGGTCGACAACTTTTCTCTAAACCGCTGAGAGAGCCACAAGATTGCAAAACGGCTGCTTCTGAGCGGAACGCTTAAAGATGAATGTCGGCTACCTTCAGGCTGGGCAGGGGTGAGAAGAAGGCAGCGTCCTGAGGACACATCCCCTGAAGAATAGTCAGCAAGGCCTCTTCTTGCTACCTTTAGAGGGACATGAGTTGTGGGATTTCCAGTCTGTTGGCTGAATTAGATCTTCGCCCCATAATTGGGAATGATTGCTTAGAGTTCTCCTTCAGTTATCTGCTCTTTCCTCCAATTTGATTCCAGAATACAACCAAGGGCTCATCGTTGGCTGTGTTGTGACTCCTCTTGTCCTGGTGTGTGCGATTGCTGCATTCTGGTTTTTCAGTAAGTATCCTTTTCTGGGTGAAAGAAGACGGGGTGATTCCTTCCAAGTCCCTCCCCCTCTCCCCCGCCCCCTTTGAGCAGGGGAGACTGCTAGGCTTCCTGGCTTCCTTCTGTTTTCCCAGCCCTCTTGGGGAGCATCTGAGATATCGGCCTCCAGACTCGATTCGGCTTAGTCTGAGGTTCAGACAACCCTGTCTTCTCCAGAGTTGGGAAGAAGCATCACAGTTCTGTCCCTTTCAGGGGCTTTGGCCAAAAAGCAGCAGAAAAGGGTTTGAGTGCAAATCTTCCTCCTCTCCCAGCTGCCGTTTCCTCCCTTTCCCCGCCATCCCTCTATTGTGGCCCACCAGTGGCCAGCGGAGCTGGCAGCAGATTCGGACAGTGGGGAGGTTGGGGAGGAACATGGGCCAGTCCTGGAGTCTGGGGAAGGCTCTGATGATGTGTCAGAGGCAGAAATGAGGCCAGGTCCGTTCAACAATTATCAGCTGCCTTTGGGGTCGGATATCAGTGAAGGAGAAGAACAGCTGGAGCCTGTTCCCAGTGGGCGCATGCGCAGAGCTGCCAGGAGAAGGGAACAGCTAAGGAACATGGGCCGACTTAGGAGTAAAGCTACAGGTGGACGGTGAATGGCCCCTCCCATAGGGAATAAAGAGGAGTGAAAGGGGAGGGGAGTTTGCAGAAGACAATTAGTTCAATTCATTAGGGTGAAAATCTGTTCCTGACTTCTGGCCAAGTAATTGCTGCTACAGCGTGGCGTTTGGAAGATATCGGCCTGGCAGCTCTCCAAGCCTGATAAAGGTCTGCGGTTGTGAAATCTCATGAAAGACCGTTGGCCGGGACTTTACTGGAGAGGAATTCCCTTTAACCTAAATAAAAGGGGTTGTATCGGGGACGAGGAATCTGCTTCATGATCTTGGGAAGTTTAGGTCAGGACACCACCTCAGAGGCAGCAGCTCCCTCTTGGGGCAGATCAGGGGGTGAAGTCTGAAGATCTTCCTGTGGCTGAAACAAATGGGACAAACTGTCCTGGGTATCTTCTGCATACAGGAGGGGAGATTGGATGATCTCTGGTGGGTTCCTTTGAGTTTTCACTGCTTTTTTTGTCCTTTCAGGGAGATACCGAAAAAGCTACAGAGCAGCATCAACCCAGTGATTTGTCCTCTTTACATGTGAATGCCAGTTCAGAGTGGGCATTGAACTTCCTGTAAACATGGCCGATGGAGGGGAAGCCCAGGAAGGCCTTTTCTCTCTAGTTTGTTGTTTTCTTCAACTTACTAACAGGAAGGATCAGGGATTCTTTTTATTTATGTTTATTTATGTTTCTTTTTATTTATTTATTTTTTATTTATGTAACTGTCCTGGGTTCGGGAGAGTCCAAGATCCTCCATAAAGCAGCAAGAAGTTTCAGGAGCTGTGGTTTGGAGTAGTTGGTGAGCCAGAAGCCTGAAGGGGCTACAATCACTTTACTGCCAGCCCTTGGATGGCGGGGGCTGCCATTCGGACAGAGCCCCCCCTCAGCTGGCCAGCGTGACCATGCCAGCACGCCACACCAAGATCTTGTTTCCATTTGGAAATCGCTTCTGGATTTTGTGCTTGTGATAAAGAATATATATATGTAAGTTTGCAATTAAGAATGCAATCCGTTTCTTTATTTTTCTACCAAAATCAATATGGTCTTGTATGATTTTGATTTAATTAATTGTTTGAACACTGAACTGCAGTGCTAATATCAGAAATGTCCATCTGGATAGTGCCATATGATGAAATGAGTTAGGATGATGAAACATACCGTATTTTCACCCATATAACCCGCCCACGCAGATAACCCGCACACGCATATAACCCGCGGGTTTTCTGGATCGTGTAAAATGTTTCCCGTATACCCCGCCCACGCATATAACCCGCCCACGCAGATAACCCGCACACGCATATAACCCGCGGCGAGTAAAAGAGAAGGGAAACAGCTGAGATGGGGGGGGAAGAAACGGAGAAAGAAAGAAGCCTGCGCACGCTGGGGAAGAGGAAAGGAACGAAGGAGAAGGAAACAGCTGAGATCGGGGTGGGGGAAGAAACGGAGAAAGAAGCCTGCGCACGCTGGGGAAGAGGAAAGGAACGAAGGAGAAGGAAACAGCTGAGATCGGGGTGGGGGAAGAAACGGAGAAAGAAGCCTGCGCACGCTGGGGAAGAGGAAAGGAACGAAGGAGAAGGAAACAGCTGAGATCGGGGTGGGGGAAGAAACGGAGAAAGAACCCTGCGCACGCTGGGGAAGAGGAAAGGAACGGAGGAGAAGGAAACAGCTGAGATCGGGGTGGGGGAAGAAACGGAGAAAGAAGCAAGCCTCCGATCGTGTAAGCCTCCGATCGTGTAAAATATTTTCTGTATACCCCGCCCACGCATATAACCCGCAGGGGGGCGCTGTGCATGTAAAAACCGCATATAACCCGCGGGTTATATGGGTGAAAATACGGTAGTTTGGCTGGTTTGAGTAATTCAAAAAATAGTCTTTTTCTCATTCCCAAGATCTCGCCATTCTTGTCCCAAACTTTGCAAGATTTCACCTTTTGTGAATGAGACAAATCAGTATTTGGCCATGAAAAAAATGGTTTTTTAAAAAAATTCGATGTGAACTGTGTCTTTCCTACCCTGAATGAGATCAACCATTACTTCCTATGATTTAGAGCAGTGTTTTTCAACCTTAGTAGCTTTAAGACAGATGGGCTTCAATCCCAGAATTCCCTGGCCAAGCTTGGGAAGCACTGATCCAGTGGAAAGAGGGTCAGGTTAGGTAGCGAAGACACACTTTATCAAACTTGGCAACTTTAAAGACGTGGACTTCAATTCCTAGAATTCCCGTGTTAGCTTGGCTGACTGGGGAATTCTGGGAATTGAAGTCCACCCTCCTCTTAAAAGTTGCAAAGGTTGAGGAACAATGGCATAGATAGATAGATAGATAGATAGATAGATAGATAGATAGATAGATAGATAGATAGATAGATAGATAGATAGATAGATAGATGTAGATGCATGCATGCATGCATGCATGCATGTATGTATGTATGTATGTATGTATGTATGTATATGTGTATATATGTATGTTTATGTATGTGTATGTATGTGTGTGTATGTGTATATAGGGCATGTTTTTTTCCAAAAAGGCAACTGGACTTTTTTGGTTGAAAACCTTTCACTTCTCATCCAAGAAGCTTCTTCAATAATACATTTTCAAGAAAAAAAAAAACAAAGTCCAGTTGCCTTTTTGGAAAAAGCACCTTTGGGACTGTCCTATAATATCATACAATGGGTTGAGCTATACAGGTAGTCCTCGAGTTACAACAGTTCATTTAGTGACCGAAGTTGCACTGAAAAAAAGAGACTTATGATCATTTTTCAGTTATGAACTTTGCTGCATTCCCCATGATCACATGATCAGAAGTCAGATGCTTGGCAACTGTGTCATACTTATGACAATTGCAGTGTCCCCGGGGCCATGTGACTGGTCCTCTTTTGCGATCTTCTGACCACCAAAGTCAACAGGGAAGCCAGATTCACTTAACAACTGTGGGACTAATTGAAGAACCACAGCGATTCTCTTAACAACTGCTGCAAGAGAAATCGTAAAACAAAGCAAAACTTGCTTAACAAATCCATCATGTAGCGACATCACTTTTGGGCTCAAATGTGATGGTAAGTCAACTTGCCCTCAACTCTGCTTCGGATTTCACATTCCTTTCCTCCCTAAGAATTAATTCCCCACCTCAGAAGCTTTTTCGACTTCTGTGTGTTTAACAGATTAACAGAGATGGAAGGGACCTTATAGGTCATTTAGTCCACCCCCCCTCAAGCCGGAGACCCCTACACCTTTTTGTCATTGCCTGCTGAAAGCGTGCACCCCTGCCACCATAATACAATGTGCGCACCCATGCATGCGTTTGCACCCATATGCGCCCTGTCCCCATGCACTCATGTGCTCCCCCGCACATGTGCCCCGCAACCCTCGCCCATTTTTTGCCTTCCAGGTTGGTGCAGAAGGCCTTCCAGGCTCAAAATGGGATGCTGGGGGGGGGGAGCGGCACGAGGCCCCAAAATGCAATGTGAGTGCCATCCCCCCCCCCCGCATGCCCCCTGCCCACACATACATCCTCTGCAGAGACCCAATTGGCCAGCAGATGTGGTGCAGCTGGGCTGGGGTGACGACTAGGGTGGCATGGTGGCTACACCATTTCTAACAAATGCCAGTCCAGTCTCTTCTTGAAAGTCTCAAGTGAGGAAACTCCCACACTTTCCGAAGGAAACTTCTGTTCCATTGGTTGATCGTTCTCACGGTCAGAAAGTGGGTTTCTCAAAGCTGGCTGGATCAGGCCCGCTTTGCAAAGGTTTGGGGAGAAAGTTAAGTGGTCCAGGTGTTGCGACCCTCTTTGATTTGACCTGTGTCGATCCTTCGCGACTGCCAATCGAGCGCCAGTGGATCCCTCGCAGCGCAATAGAAAAGAATAAGAGTTATTTATTGACCCAGTCAAGGTGATTGGAGGCGCAATGCCTGACCCGTGCAAAGTATTGCCAAAGTCTCTCACACACCGCTTTTAAACGCAGCCGGGTCTTTAAGAGAGCGAAAGTTAGCCAAGCATTAAAATAACAACAACAACAACAATAATGATTGCATTTAACAGGAAGGATCGACCTTCGCTGTTTCAGCGGCGCTCCAAGGGGTTAAATCCAGAGAGGCAGGGAGTCCCGCGTCCTAGAAAGGCCGAGCAAAGCGGAGGGTTTGCAGGGTTTGCTTCTAGGTGCCGCCTGGGAGTCTTTGCAGACGGACTGGTGGGGAAAAAGGGGGGGGGGCATTGCCGTGCATGGGGGGAAAAGTGAGTGGCGTAGCACAAGGGAAGAGGGGCTAGGAGGGTGGATTCCTCACCCCTTCTCCCCCCACCAGCTGGGATCCCGGTGGGCCGTTTGCTCCGCGAAAAAGCCTCTTTGCAAAACTGGATCTACGCTGCGCTTCTGCTCCAGGCTGGATCGGTTCTGCCCAGCCAAAGCGCGGTGGGTTACGATCGCGACTCAGCTCATCCGGAGGGCGCCTGGTTGGGGAAAGCTGGGGCAGATATGCCCTCTAGGGAACCCTGGAAGGCGGGCGCAGGTCCCTGGCCTGGAAAAGTGGTGTGCAAATTAGATGCCTGTGCGCGCGGGCGGGCGCACATATGCATGCATGCATGATGGATTTGGAGATGATTAGGACAAACACCACGGATTGCAAAAACAGCCCATCAATCTTAGTTCAAAGGAAGCAGGGAGTCACATATTTAGGGCGTGTCAATCAAGCAGATCACCTTGCCTGCCTGTGGAAATCACTTGTGGCTCTTCCCAAGGGAGTCCCTATTTTCTTGGATCCCCTTTCCAGCTGTCCACCATGGCTCCCTCTCCTTCCACCCTCAATCAACTATGCCCACAATTGGTTGGGTTGGTTGGTGTCTGGTCTTACATCTGCTTGGTTGACATGCCCAAAGTACATGGTTCCCTGCTTCCTTTGAAACTAAGACTGCAATCCATGATGCCCCTTCTAATCTTCTCCAAATCCATCACGCAAAGGATTCTTCTTTGTCTTGCTCACTGTGTAAATTTCACAAGCTTTGGCTCAGCTGGAAACAGTGTTTGAGGCTGGTGTTTCTCAACCTTGGAAAGTTTAAGCTGGATGGACTTCAACTCCCAGAATTCCTCAGTTGAAATGCATGTGCAGAATGGCTGGGGAAATTCTGGGAGTTGAAATCCAGACTTTTTTTAAATTCCCAAGGTTGAGCTGGATCTGGACAGCAAAACCTGTTCCTGTCTTTGCAGATATATCCAGCCTGGTACCAGGTGACAAGAAGCGGTTGCAAAATTATAAATAAGAGCGTTAATTTCCATCATGGCCACTTTTCAATTTGCATGTGTGATACCCAATTTCATGTTTAAAGCAAGGAGGAGAACGGGATTCTTTGAATAACTGCATAGTTTTTTTAAATAGGCTCTGTAAATTTAATAATACAGCTTTATAATTTTGCCTAGGGACTCAGCGGCTAAGATGCTGAGCTTGTCAATCAGAAAGGTCAGCAGTCTGAATCCCTAGCGCCACGTAACGGAGTGAGCTCCTGTTAATTTGTCCCAATTTAGCAATTTGAAGCACGTAAAAAATGCAAGTAGAAAAATAGGGACCACCTTTGGTTGGAAGATAACAGCATTCCATGCGCCTTCGGCATTGAGTCATGCCGGCCCCATGACCACGGAGACGTCTTCGGACAGCGCTGGCTCTTCGGCTTTGAACCAGAGATGAGCACTGTCCCCTAGAGTCAGGAACGACTAGCATATATGTGCGAGGGGGAACCTTTGCTTTTACCTTTATGATTTTGCCAACAAAATGCAAATGTTTATTTTTAATCATTGTGCCAAACTTTTTTGGGATTCTCCTCCTTGTGTCCTTCCCAGGTTGTTATCCTTTGTCTCTGAATGTTCTCCCGTGTGCCACTATCTTGGTGAAGGTCTCCAAGGATGAAAATGGAAGAAGGAGGGACTCTTAGTTGTCTCCCAGGGGAGCCGTCCAAACCAGCCGGAGAATTTCTTCCTGGGGTCATTGTAGATTGCAAGACCAGAGTGGATTTCAGAGGACGAGGCAAATCTCTGGATGGAGATACGGAAAGATCCTGTGGACAGGCCATCCTACCTCAGGTGAAGGGAGAATCAGAAGAGGATCTAACCCAGCACTGGGAAGTCCAATGGAAGACTTTCTTGAGGACAATGGAGTCCTCTCACCTGGGCTGGGGAATGACCCATTTCCCGGAGGACCCTTCCTTGTGGGAAGACGCCAAGACCTTCCTGGGCTCCTTCGAGCAAGTGGCTGAGGCCTGTCGCTGGCCCAGGGAACAATGGGTAGCCCGGCTCTTGCCCGCCCTCAATGGAGAAGCCAGGTGGGCCTTTGATAAGCTGGAAGCTGGAGACCGAGAGGATTACGGGAAAGTGAAGGCGGCCATCTTGCGAGGGGATGCTCTGAGCAGAGAGGAGATTCGCCGGCGCTTCCGGCAGTTTAGCTACTGGCAGGCCGACGGGCCAAGAGCCGTCTATGCCCAGCTGCGGGATCTCTGCCGCCAGTGGCTGAAGACCGAGAAGAATAGCAAAGAACAGATTGTGGAATTGCTGGTCTTGGAACAATTTCTGGCTATTCTTCCTCCGGAAATGCAGAGCTGGGTCTGTGAATGCAGCATGGAGACCTGTGCAGAGGAGGCCGTGGTCCTGGCGGAGGACTTCCTCTCGAGGCAGCAAGAGGCTCGGAGGAAAGATAAGCAGGTGAGTTTGACTGTGTTCTTCCCCGAAATTGTGGGATCTGCAAAGAAATGCTTTAGCTTTGAAAAAGGAGAAAGAGTTCAGATTTTGCATTTTGTATTAATGCACTCAGTAGTAGTACAATCCAAGTGGCAGTGTGTATGTAGTGGTATATTTTAAAAAAATAGTCATTCAAAGTCTTGAACCAAGCCATCTTTTCATCATCACTAAATGCAGATTGAAAGACCATCCTCATTTACTTGGTTGTTAAGTGAAGCAGTCACTAAATGAAACCACAAGTGTGATTGCAATCCGATTTTAGTTTTTTCTTTCTTTGATAGACCTGTGAAGGTCATCAGTGCAAGAATTGGTCATAACAATTTTTTTAGACACCGTTGCAACTGCAAACAGTCGCTAAACAAGACAGTGGCTAAACAAGTATTACTTGTAATTTGGAACCACCGTGAATGAGATTCTGACTGCGGGTCCTGAAAGTCTGTAATAAACATGTTTAATGTATTTAACACCATCTGTGACTTGTTTATTTTTTTTGGATCTCATAGGGCATCTTGGAGGAAGCCCAGGCTGTTTTCTCCTGGACTCCGGTTGAGCCCGGACAGAGAGTCCTCTATGTTGAATCAACGCTGGAAGGCAGTGATGGACGTGGCACTTTGTTAGGTAAGGAGGACACTGTTTATATATCCCAGTTCTCTGATCTACGGAGGGTCGTTATCACTCTGAAATTCCTTCTCTCCCATACGAAAGCTGGGAACTTCTCTTTTCCTGAAAATCACCCGGATCTTGGGAAAACAGAGACAGTGGAGGAGAGAAATTCAGGCAGCCCTTGAAGAGCATCCGGCGACTTCAGCTAGTGCAGAACGCGGCCGCGCGAGCGATTGTGGGTGCACCTCGGTTCACCCACATAACACCTCCGCGAGCTGCGCTGGCTACCTGTCGATCTCCGGATGCGCTTCAAGGTGCTATTAGTCACCCATAAAGCCCTGCATGGTAGTGGATCTGGATACTTGAGAGACCGCCTTCTGCCAATTACCTCCCTGCGACCAATAAGATCTCATAGATTAGGCCTCCTCCGTATTCCATCGACCAGCCAGTGCCGGCTGGCAACTACAAGGAGGAGGGCCTTCTCAGTAGTAGCCCCGACCCTTTGGAACGAGCTCCCCGTGGAGATTCGTACCCTCTCCACCGTCCAGGCCTTCCGCACAGCCCTTAAGAACTGGCTAGCCCGTCAGGCCTGGGGACAAGGATAGCCGCCCCTCCCGAATGATGAATGTATGTTGCTTATTACTTTTATTATATGTGTCTACGTTATTGTTTGTATTCCCCCTCCCTGATTTTATGTGAGCCGCCCTGAGTCCCCTCAGGGAAAAGGGCGGCCTACAAATGTTAATAAACATCTAAACATCTAAACATCTGTTCAAGATGCTTTCATCTGAACTGCCTCTGTTTTCCAACAAGGATTGGCAATAATGGTCATAGGTTGCAGCTCCCAAGAGCTTTGGATTCCATTCTCCACCCTCCAGTCAGAGTTGAAGAAGCTTCTTGGATAAGACGCTAAACATCTTCAAAGAAAAACCAAAAAGTCCAGTTGCCCCTTGAAAAAAAACCATTGGGACAACTGTGACCTCGCTGACTGAGAATCTCCATAGACATATACAATAGCAGAGTTGGAAGGGACCTTGGAGGTCTTCTAGTCCAACCCTCTGCCTAGGCAGGAAACCCTATACCATTTCAGACAAATGGCTATCCAACATCTTCTTAAAGACTTCCAGTGTTGGGGCATTCACACCTTCTGGAGGCAAGCTGTTCCACCGATTAATTGTTCTGTCAGGAAATTTCTCCTCAATTCTAAGTTGCTTCTCTCCTTGATTAGTTTCTACCCATTGCTTCTTGTTCTACCCTCAGGTGCCTTGGAGAATAGCTTGACTCCCTCTTCTTTGTGGCAACCCCTGAGATATTGGAACACTGCTATCATGTCTCCCCTAGTCCTTCTTTCTATTAAACTAAACATACCCAGTTCCTGCATGAACAGTATTTGTGTCCGTATCTCATAGGCATTACTCAATGGCCATTCTGAGCTTAGATTAACGGGACAGGTGAGATCAACAGATTTTCCTTCTTAAGGATTGAAATACTTGTCTACCATTAGAAATATAGAAATTAACTCATATATCTTTTTTGTCCTCTGCTGCAGAAAATCCACTGTTACCCCAAAGTGATGTCTCTTGGCTGGGAGAGAAAAAGGAGACATTTTTTCCGAGTTCAGAAGAAGGAATACTTCCAGGTAAATGGACATCTGCCTTCTTGAACAATTTTGAATTGCTGTGAGATTTAAAAAAAGTGAGTTGAGGGTTTCTCTCAAGTTAGAGTCGGATGCCCCTGAATATGTATGTAAAATTATAGATTTCGTAACCTCTCATAATTTTGAAATCTCGTGGTTATGCCAGAAGCCATGTGGCAGGAGATTAAATGCGCACCAAAATAGGATGTTAGAAAAATAATAAAATCCTTCGTTAAACATTGCCACGGGTTATTATAATACTCTCTAAGATACAGAATGTTATAAAATGAGATTGGATTGATTCATGAAAGATACGTTTATTAGTAACTAGCTGGATACCCGTGCTTAGCGATGAAACTATGTGATCGGGCAATGCAGGAGAAATCCGGTTCAGTCCGTTGGCTCAATGGTGGTCAGAGATTGAAACATATAAGGGAATATCGCTCCCACCGCCTTGAATCCGTAAGCAGTTCCATAGGTGGAAGGCATAGACATTTTGGTGAGGTACCGACATTTAGTACCGTAAGGAGCCCCAGACCTCTCCTGAGTGAAAGACTGGAACGTCTGCCAGTTTGAACTGAGGTAATAGAATGTGAGGCAACTGGCAGTTGGAACAGAGTTCTTTTCAGGTGGGGAGGGGGAGTAGAACTCCTTAGCATCAGAGCGTGTTAATTACTGTATAAGAAATACTAATGATTGGATGGTCATTTCAAAAAATCCTTTCTTAGCAAGCACCTAGAAGCCAAGAGGAACATACTTGCCAAAATTCAAGTTTTTAAGCTTTAGGGTTCTGGAGATTTCGTGATGAGTGAATGGTATTTGCCTTTTAAATATATAGAATAGATTCACAACCAGGATCAATGTTTAAATTAGGTAAGAAAACCTGAACTGGGTTTAGTCAATCAGGAAAGGTGTGGTGAATTCCTCTTAATTCCCACTAGACTCTTTGGGGTTAAAAATCCTTCTTTATCACTCCTTTCCTTAAAGCAGAAAAACACAGCAGGCTGACAATAGGAAAAATAATAATCCACAGATTCTTCCAATCATTATGAGAATCCTATTTTTTTTTTGTCTTGGGATTGGAGTTTGGAGTTAAGGAGGGTTGCTACATGGATGGGAGACCGCCAAGAAATCACAGAGCTGCTAATTAGATTGGAAAATGAAAATAGTTTTGCATATGTCCATGAAATCCCCAGTAATCAAAAAGAGGTTTTGCCTATGCACATTGTCTCCTTAGAACTAAATGTAGAATGGTCTTGGTGAATTGAATATTATTTAGTTATATATACACATACATACTACGGTACATGCATACACATTTTGAACGTCATTCTGTTATAAGGTGAAGCATTCAATGTTAAATCAGAAATATTCAATTTGCTAGGACCGTTCTCTATTTAGTTCTAAGGAGCCTATGTATGTAAGGGAATCATTGCAGTTGTTCAGTTAATTACATGATTGTTAAGTGAATCTAACGTCCCCTTTGACTTCAAACAGTCACTAAACAAACTGTTGTAAGCCGAGAACTACCTGTATTTCATTCTCTCCCTGCTCCAGAAGGTGTGTCCGAGAAGAAAGATGGAGGGGAAACACGCAAAGCGTTAGAAAGAGGCAGGTGTGAAGCTCTGAGAGAAATCCCCTGGAATCCAGATGGTCCACAGATGCAGGAAGGTGAACAGGCAGGAGAAAAGGATAAATTTGCTGATGTGGACGAGGTCCCAGTTCCTCAGGAAAAGCAGCAGAAGAAGAAGAAAAACCGGTGCCTTGTGGTTATCTCGGAGGAGAGACCCAGTAAAAACTCAGCCTTTGGGAAGGGGGTCCCCCTCCATCAAAGACTCCATAGCCGAGAACTGCCCCATAAATGCTCGGACTGCGGCAAGGGCTTCGGCCACAAAGCGAACCTTACGTCGCACCAGAGGGTCCACCGCCTGGAGAAGCTCTACGACTGCTCCAACTGCGGGAAGACTTTCCTTCGTAAGTCCATCTTGGATATGCACTTGAGAATGCACACCGGTCAGAAGCCCTTCAGCTGCTCCGACTGCGGCCTCAGCTTAAGCGCCCATTCGAGCCTCGTCCGGCATCAGCGGATCCACACCCGGGAGAAACCCTATAAGTGCTCCGAGTGCGAGAAAAGCTTCAGTCAGAACTCGGACCTGATCCGGCATCAGCGGCTTCACACGGGCGTAAAACCCTACCGGTGCCCCGAGTGCGGGAAGAGCTTCAGTCGGGGCGACTGCCTGGCTACCCATCAGAAAATCCACGTGGGGAAAGAGCAAGGCGGGAACCCGAGCCTAGGCAAGGCGTTTGTGATCAATCAAGTCCTCTTCAGCGCTTGAGAATTTTTCACTGGCGGCAAGTGACGCTTGGAGAAGCAAGAGGCGATGCCTGATCTTTTTCAGACTAAAAGGGACACGATTTTTCAGGAGCAGGGGAGGGGGGCACATTCCTAAATTGGCAGGATTGGGACAGCACCTTGAATATGATATTGTTGTGGCCCGCCAGTGGGCAGTGGAGCTGGCAGCAGAATCGGACAGTGAGGAGGTTGGGGAGGAACATGGGCCAGTCCTGCAGGCTGGGGAAGGCTCGAACAAGGGCTCTGAGTCAAGGCAGATAGGGGGCCAAGGCCATCTGGCAGTTCTCCGCTGCCTTCGGAGCTAGACAGCAGTGAGGCAGAGGAACAGCTGGAGCCTGTTCCCAGTGTGTGCATGCGCAGGACTGCCAGAAGAAAAGAACAGCTAAGAAATCAGAATCAACTTGGCAGAAAAGCCACAGGTGGATAGTGAACGGCCCCTCCCATAGGAAGTAAATGAGTGAAAGGGGAGTGGGCTTTTGCCGGAAACAATTCATTCATTTGTTCATTTCAGGAGTCTGAAGATCTGCCTGTGAATCTGAGAGACTCTGTGCCAAGCCTTTCCTTGCCAAAGACTGTGTTTGGAAAATATTTACATGCCAGCTTTCCAAGATAAGGTCTGTGGTCATAATTTCACCTTTGAAAGACTGCTTGCCAGGCCTTTGCTGAATGTGAATGAGAGAAATTCACATTTGTTTAATAAAAGGCGTTTTGTCGGAACCAGGAATCTGCTTTGTGCTTTTTGGGGAAGCCTAGATCAGAACAATCATTTAAAGCTGAGTGCAGTGGTTTTTTTCCCCATCAAAGACTCTCCTAAGTGAAAAATCACAAGAGTTTAACTTTTTTTTTAAGACAGTGAGAGAGTGCAGCTTACACCTCTCCATCTTCATAAAGTTGTTTAAATGTTCGGATGCTAATAAACGACTTTTCAAAGAAATCTTGCCCGGTGGTCGTGGTAGCCACGCATTCTTAAGCAGTGGAAATATCTGTGTCAGTGTGTCTCAACCTTAGCAACTTGAAGATGCGTGGACTTCAACTCCCAGAATTCCTCAGCCAACTTTCCTTTGCTGGCTGGGGAATTGTGGGAGTTGAAGTCCACGTGTCTTAAACTTGCTAAGGTTGAGAAACACTGATCTATGTAAGAAGAAGAAGAAGAAAAATAAAAACAATAAGAAAGAGGACAACTGATTTGAAACCTTTCGTTATTTTTCATCAGCCTGTGAAACTGTACAAACAGGAGGACTTTTACTGTGTTGGGGAAAGAAGACAAATTCAGCAAGCAAATTCAGACTTCCATTTGCAATGAATTAGAAAAATGGTAGTGGTGGGTTTCAAAAATTTTTTGAACCTGCTCTGTGGGTGTGGCCTCCTTTGTGGGAGTGGCTTGCCAGCCATGTGACCTGGTGGGAGTGGCTTGCCGGCCATGTGTTTTCTTTCTTTCTCTCTCTCTCTTTCCTTCCTTTTGTCTCTCTGTCCCTTTTTCCTTTTTTTCTTTCATCTCTCACTTTTTCTTTCTTTTTTTCTTTTTTATTTCTTTCTTTCTTTCTCTTTCTCTCTCTGTGTGAGTCTGTGTGTGTGTGTGTGTGTGAGTGGTGGGTTTCCAAAATTTTTGGAACCTGTTCTGTAGGTGTGGCCTGCTTTCTGGTGGAACCTCTTCTAACCGGTTCGGTAGATTTGACGAACCGGTTCTACCGAACTGGTGCGAACTGGTAGGAACCCACCTCTGAAAAATGGTTTTAAAATTCTGATGAGCTAACGCAGATTTGCCTTCTGCTTCAGTTAAAAAAATAATAATAACCCAGGTTAAATAAAACCAATAAAACCTATGAGCTAACAATCTCAACAAGTATAACATGGAAGGAGAGAAAATTTAAAAAAATAGGGAAGAAAAAAAAACCTTGAGAATCCATTACGGGTAATCTTCGAGTTACGACCACAATTGAGCTCAACACTTATGTGGCTAAGTGAAACATTATTTAAGTGAGTTTGCCCCATTTGACGACCTATCTTGCTTCAGTTGTTAAGTGAATCTTTACATATGTTAAGTGGGTAACACGCTTTTTGAAAGGTTTAAAGTGAGCCAGTGCTGTTTCTTAGACTTAGAGAGGCCAAAGGAAGTGGTGAGAGAGGGCGGAACTAAGCCATGGGTAACTTTTTCCTCCAGGAAGGCAGTGTTGGGTTTTGAATTTTCCCTAAGCAAGAGAACAGGAGGCTTGGCTATAGAAATGAGGGCCCAGAGCGGAGGTGTTTCTTCCAGAAAGAGTGGAGGGTTTCAAACAGGAGAGGATAGACTCTCTTAAACCCTCCAGCTAATCTTCCTGCTCTCCTGTAGAGGAGCTGATTCCCAGCCAGCTCCTTCAGGAGTAGCAGAGGGGGAACGTATAAAATAAAAAATAATGAAATGAAATGAAAAAAGAATAGGATAGGATAACAGAATTGAAAGGGACCTTGGAGGTATTTATCCAATTAACAGAGTTGGAAGGGACCTTGTAGATCATCTAGTCCAACCCCCCCCCCCCCAAGCAGGAGACCCTACACCATTTCTGACAGATGGCAGTCCAGTCTCTTGAAAGCTTCCGGAGATGCTCCCACCACTCCTGAAAGCAAAAGCCTTGATTGTTGGTTGATTGCTCCCCCCTGTCAGAAAATTTCTCCTTATTTCAAGGTTGAATCTCTCCTTGGTCAGTTTCCATCCATTATTCCTTGTCTGGCCTTCAGGTGCTTTGGAAAATAGCTTGAGCCCTTCTCTGTCTTCTAGTCCAACCCCCAGCTCAAACAGGAGACCCTATAGAGTATCATTTCAGACCAGGGGTTTTCCAATTTCTTATTTAAAAACCTTCAATGATGGCTCACCCACAACATTTCAGGGCCAGCTGCTCCACTGAAAGTTGGAATTGTTCTGTCATGAAATTTCTCCTGGTTTACAGGTTGGATCTCTCCTTCCTAAGTTTCCATCCATTCCTTCTTGTCCTGCTTCAGGTGCTAATAGGTTGATGTTGTGGCCCAGCAGGAGCCGTTGGAGCTGCCACCAGACTCCGACAGCGAGGGGCCCTATGAGTCGGCTCTGGAGGATGTGGAGGACCCTGGACAGGGTGCCGACTCCGAGAAGGGCGCAGAGAGAATGGTTGGCCAACAGGAGGCGCCTGAGCCTTGGACCAGTGGGGAAGAGACAAGGGAGGGTGATCCTGAAGTCGTGCATTGGAGCAGTGGGGAGGAGCCAAGGGAGTTGTTCCTGGATGCCCGGCAACGCCGGGCAGATCAACGTAGAGAGCAGCTACACAGTTACCAAAGATAATTGGACCCAAGTGATTGTAATTCGGCTCCTCTCAAGATAGTATTTAAAGAGAGACTGGGAGAAGCCTGGTTTTGCAGGATTCAACATCATTCCTAACGCTGGAGAAGCTGTTATCTGTCGAAGTCTGAGTTGCTGCCAAGGTTCTTATCTGTTTGTTATGCTTGGCTTTCAGCCACCGAGGTTTTGGTTTCTTGCTAATAAAGTGCTGTGACATTCCAGTTAAGCTTGTCGTCTCGGCATTCGTTACTGGACGGAGGAGGGGGTCAGAACAGGTTGACACCCCCCCTCTTCTTTGTGGCAGCCTCTTAAGAAATTGGAAGACTGCTATCATGCCATCCCTTGAACACATTGTTCAGAATTCATCACTTTACTGCATCTTTTTTTTTTTTTTGGTAGCAATGCAGTTTTGCAATGTGCGGAAGCTGAGAAGACAGCTGAATGGATTTTCCAAAATGCTCCTAGCTAATTTGTGACTTGAATTTACTGGACTTAAATAACAGCCTAGTTATATAGAATTTACCTTGTGGATTCTCACCATGGATGGAACATGCATTAACCATGTTTAATGCGAGACGTGAATTCTACCCTTTGGGTTTTTAACTAGGATAGTAGTCAGGTGTGCTGTGTGAGCCTAGTATTAATCCAGCTAATTCAGCAATTTGGCATTTTAAGGGTGTTTAATACCTAGATCTACCAGTTAGCCTGGGTTCTCAACAGGGGCAATCAACGTTGAAAGGAGCGGGTGGATTTATCGTATTTAACATTTAAAATATTTTTATATTTATGATTTTCATCGTAAGCCAGCCAGAATTGCTTTTCAGAGTGAGATGGGTGGCATATAAATTTAATAAATCTCTAGAGCAGTGTTTCTCAACCTTGGTCACCTGAAGATGCGTGGACTTCAACTCCCAGAATCCCCCAGCCAGTTGGCTAGGGGATTCTGGGAGTTGAATTCCACGCATCTTCAGGTGACCAAGGTTGAGAAACACTGTTCTAGAGTAAGCTAGCAGTGTGTGTGTGTGTGTGTGTGTGCGCGCGCGCGCCCGCACACACACACACACACACACACACAGTACCAGCCATGTATGGTTACGTTGCAATAGAAATTCTAGGTATTTCTTGTAAACTTTCCAGCTTACCAACCACTGATGATAGCCCACTTTTTCTTCCTGCCATTCTTTCTGTGCAACAGACCGCAAATCTCTTGTGGCCACAGAGAATAAGTCTTTGGGGCTGGATAAGGCAGGGGCTTTCCCATAAGGATTTTTTAAAAGTCTCCATCTGCCTGGCTATACTTCTGCAAACTACAATATGAGTTTTCCCCAAATGTACTGCTACTCCTACTTTACTTCCTTTTACGCACATATCTTACCATGATTAGCTATTGCATGCCTTGTTTATTTATTGATGGATCAAATTTGTTGGCCACCCAGGTTACCTTAGGGTAACTCTGATTGGCTTACAAAAAAATAAACAAATTCATGAATGAAGGCAAGTATAGGTGTCCCAGAATAACAATTGCAGGATCCAATCTGGGTCGGTCACCGGAACCTGAGTTTTTCCAAGCTTTGGACTCATGCTGAAGCCCATCCTCAGTGAACTACTCTCTACCTGAATGTATACTTTTGGACTATTCTATGTGTTATATTTATGTGGTGCCTGGTTTTGTGTTGCTTTTTAATTATTAACTGGGGTATTGGTAGCCAGCTGTTGGCTGTTGTTTCCTTGTGCTACCGAGTCCTAAGTACCTGATAATTTAAAAAGTAAATGAATTTAATTTAATGAATTCAACTCGTAGAGATAGAAGCATAAATAAGATACAAGACACAGCCAAATGCAGTGGCCCAATTAAAAGATGGGGAAGGCGGGAGCAGGATGGTGGGGGGAGATGGGATATATTGACAATCAATCAACCACAACTTGTTCACAACCTGAACTCCAGCACTAGAGCAATATCCCTGTGGATGCATTCTCCCACCATGCTTATCTTGATTATTGAATCAATTCATTTTATTTGATCATATTACAGGTAGTCCTCAACTTACAACCCCAATTGAGCCTAACATTTCATTTGTTAAGTGAGTTTTGCCCCATTTTACGACTTTCCATGCCACAGTTGTTAAGTGAATCACTGTAGTTGATCAATTGGTAACCCGGTTGTTAAGTGAATCTGGCTGCTACATCGAGTGTTTGTCAGAAGGATGCAAAGGATGATTTATATGACCTTGGGATGCTACATCTCTGTCATCAACATGAATCAGTTGCCAATTGCCTGAATTTTAATCACATCACCACCGGGATGCTGCAACGGTCATTAGTGTGAATAAACGGTCATAAGTCACATTTTTCAGAGCTGTTGTAACTTTGAACGGTCACTAAAATAACTGTTGTAAGCTGAGAACTCTCTGTATTATAAGAGGGCTGTGAATCAGTTCATCAGGCAGACACCTAAATCTGGCAAGCTGATTGGCCACTGAAACCGAAGGGGATGGATGTTGGGCTCTTAACCAGCTTGAATCATTTTGGTCCTCAAGTTACGAGCACAACTGAGCCCAAAATGTTGCTAAGTCAAACATTTGTTAAGGGAGTTTGCCCCATTTTACGACTTTTCTTGCCACAGTTGTTAAGTGGTTTTTCTTCGAAGATGTTTCGCTTCTCATCCCAGAAGCTTCTTTAGCTCATCATTCAGCTTCTTCGATCTTCTTGGATGAGAGGCTTGCCTCTTGGAAACTGCACCTTTGGGACAACCATAAACTGGAGGACGACTGAAAATCTCCACGAACTTTTAATGAGGAAAGTATCAGCCTAGAAATCACTTGTGGTTTCTAACATCACTTTAGCCATCAAGCCAGCTGGCTGACCTTGGGCCAGTTACTTTCCCTCAGCCCTAGGAAGGAAGAGAAGGAGGGGAGAAGGAGGAGAAATCAAGCGCAAATTTATTTATTTATTTATTTATTTAGTTAGTTAGTTAGTTTGTCACTCATATACAAGATAACAGGAATAAGAATAAACATGAATAAGAATACAGGAAATGGGTACAAATAAATGGGGACATTAGGACAGGGACGGTAGGCATGCTGGTGCGTTTATCCTGCCAAAAAAGTGGCAGGGCTGGTGGTGTCCTTGCTGGCTAGGGAATTCTGGGAGTTGAAGTCCACACATCCTGAAGTTGCCAAGACGAGGAAGCACTGCTCGGTGTTTTTCCCAATAGGCATCAACGCTCTTTCCTTCCGCTGCCTTTATTTCTCTGCCTGGATTTTCTTCTTTTCCTGTTATTGGCCAGCATGTTCAGCTCTTCCACCTTTCTCGTGTGGGGCTTCACCTTGCTGGGGTCCCTCCGCAGAGGTGGGGAAACGATGGCCCCTTTGATGACCTATGGACTTTAACAACTCCCAAAAGTTGTCGTATTTTGTGCTGAATTTGGGATCGGTTTGGTCTTCCCCAAAAGGCCAGAGCCCCGATTCTAGCACAGCTTCATTGAGAAGACGCTGTCCGGTCATGGAGGAGGTTCACGGGTGGGTTAACATCCATGTTCAGCTGGGGTATGATGGCGGGGGGAGGGAAACATCTGGGGCCAAAGGTCTCCACTTGTGTGACTCTCTCAGCAGTGGCAGCTTTCAAGAGTCCTTAAAACTGTATAAAACTACCATTAGAAGACCTCCAAGGTCCCTTTCAGCTTGTTCTGTTCTATTACTATTCTATTCACTTTTATAAATCCTTAGTAAACCCATACCTGGAATATTGTATCCGATTTTGGTCCCCATATTAAAAGAGAATTTGATAACTAGACAGATTATTTGGGTATTAAAGTTTTTTTACCATGTGGAATGGGAAAAAGGAATAATTACCCTTAAGATTAGTTGTTCTGTTTGCTTCACCTAACTAAAACAAATGAAACAGGATATTGGTACCAATACCCCCCTGTGGGGAGGTAAATGAGTAATGAATGTCATGTCTCTGTTTTGGGAGATGATGTACGAGGTTTACATGACAGAGAAGGGGGTCTACATGACACAGGAAAGCCAGGTACTTTGGGATGATCGATAAGTTGTCTAAGAGTATAAAAGACTGTAAACAACTGCCCTTCGGGGGTTCAGATTTTGCTTGATCAATCGCTACTGAATCTTTGCGCAAATAAACCTCTCCCTCTGACAAAGAGCTGGTCTTGTCTCATTTTCTGCTACGACATTACAAAAAAGATGTTGAGACTAGGAAAAAGTGCAGAGAAGAGCAACTAGGATGATTAAAAACCTCGACTGAAGAACAGTTGCGGGAATTGGGATGGCCAGTCTAGAGAAAAGAAGGACTAGGGGTGACGTGATAGCTGTATTCCAATATTTGAGGGGCGTCCGCAAAGAGGAGGGAGGTCAACTTATTTTCCAAAGCACCAGAAGTCAGGACAAGAAGCAATGCATGGAAACTAATCAAGGAGAGAAGCCACCTGGAATTAAGGAGCGAGAACAATTAACTAATGCAGTGGTTCCCAAACTTGGCAACTTTTAAGACTTGTGGACTTCAACTCCCAGAATTCTCCAGCTAGCTCTTCTGGCTGGAGAACTCTGGGAGTTGAAGTCCACAAGTCTTAAAGTTGCCAAGTTTGGGAACCACTGAACTAATGGAGTGGCTTGCCTCCAGAAGTTGTGGGTGCTCCATCATTGGAGACTTTCAGGGAGACAGTAGACAGCCAACTGTCTGAAATGGAATAGGGCTTCCTGCTTGACCAGGGGATTGGACTAGAAGACCTCCAAGATCCCGTCCTAACTCTATATTCTGATTGTAATCGTAGAATTCCTGAGCCAGCATGGGGAAACCATGGCCCCTTTATGACTTGTGGACTTCAACTCCCAGAATTCCTGAGCCAGCGTCGCTCATAAGCATGGCTGGCTCAGGAATTCTGGGAGTTGAAGTCCACAAGTCATAAAGGGGCCATCGTTTCCCCACCTCTATAACTCTATATGGCTCCTCTCCTTGGCACCGTCCCCTCGTCCCGCTTCTTGGGGGTGGCTGCTCCGTTTCCTGGGGACTGCAGAGCCCTACCGCCTCTCCCTTCTCCTCTCAATTTCGAGCTCAAGCGAGGGGCGGGGGGCGCCTTTACGCGCTCCTCTGCCCCGCTGAGGCTCCAAAGGAAAGGGGAAGGGGGAGGCGCCCGCCATGATCCCAAGCCGTCCACGCTTCTCCCGGGAAAGGGGCGGGTTTTAAGGGCATTAAAGGCAGACGAGTTCGGCTGCCTAGAATAGACGGCGGCGGTTTTTTTATGTGTATGTGTGTCTTGTGGGGTGGGTGGGTGGGAGGCGAGCGCGCGCGCACCCTCGGGAAAGAAAAGGACCCCTTTCCTGTTTCTCCGCGCGGCAAGCGGCGCGCGCGCCAGGTGAGCGGGCAGACTTGACAGCCGAGGGAGGGAGGGAAGGTGGAAGGAAGAGCCGCCCGGGGGAACAGCCGTGAGAAGTAATACCCCCCCCCCCCGCTTCCTCAATTCCACCCTGTTCATAATACCCTTCCCGTTCGGGATCTCGGTCCGCTCAGCCCGTTCCGGCTGGTCCCGGCTCTGACCCGTTGCAACCCCGTCGGGCGGCCTCCCTCGACCCGGTTCTTGGACGGCCCTTCACCACCCACCAGTGTCCGCTGTGAATGCGACGCCCGTCGGGTCCCAAACAGGAGGGGATCCGTTGGGAGGGAAGGAATTAGGAACGGGCAAATGCCTGGCTGTAATTGCACGCCTGCACACACGTATACGCACCCGCACACGTGTAAGTGCAAGCCTTGGTAAGGCCGCGCCTGGAGCACGGGAAACCCTCGACTTACAACACTTCGTTTAGTGGCCGTCCAAAGTTACAACGGGCCTGGAAAAGGTGACTTTTTTTCCCACCCGTTGCATCATTTCCCAGGCGCACTGTGATTGACGTTTGCATGCTTGATACAACTGACTCGCATGTATGACGGTTGCAGTGCCCCGGGGGTCACTGTGGTGACCTTCCAACAAGCCCAAGTCAATGGAGAAGCCAGATTCACTTAAGTGCCCTGCTGCTAGTTTTAACGACGGCAGCGATTCACTTAACAGCTGTGGCAAGAAAGTTCATAAAATGGAGGCTAAACTCACTGTCTCACTTAGCGATATAAATTCCAGGCTCCATTGCGGTCGTAAGTTGAGGACTATCTCAGCTTAGGGTTGACTCAGCCTTCCATCCTTCTGAGGTGGGTAAAATGAGGACCCAAAATTTTGGGCGGGGGGCAATATATGCTGACTCTATAAACCACTTAGGGCTGTAAAGTGGTATATAAATCTAAGTGCTATTTATTGCTAGCGCTGTCTGTACTGCATTCGGTTTTGATCCCCACATTACAAATAAAGAAGTTGAGACTTTGGGAGGAAAAATGTGCAAAGAAGAGCAACTAAAATGATCAAAGGCCTGGAGGCTAAAACATACGAAGAACAGTTGCAGGATTTGGGTTTGGCTAATCTAGAGAAAAGAAGGACTGAGAAGGACAACATTAACAATTGTAAGATGGCCACACTAAGTCTTGTTTCCCTGTTGAGGAAGTCTGGCTCTTTGGCACCTCTTGTGATAATCCGTGGTTTGTTTAACTAGGTTTGCTGAATGAACTACCTTGTAGAGTTTGCAAAATAGATCCGTGTCAAGCACCATATCGGTTGAGGTGATCTGCAAACACTGTGCATCAGAGCGGTCTGGCCAACTTTTTTGACTTTGTATCTGAAAATATGCAAAGTGGCTCACTTAATTTGAGCTGCCTACCTTAGCTTTCTGCCATAGAGGTTTTTACAATGGCAGCTGGGATCTTCTTAATAGAAGAGGATTCTTTATTGGCCAAGTGTGATCGGACATCGCAAGGAATTTGTCTCCGGTGCAAAAGCTCTCCGTCGACATACAAGCAACCATTGATAAATCAGCATCAGAATCGTAAAATAATTTCTGCCTCTTCAGTGATTTATGTACTGCAGAGTTTAGAAGCTGGGAGGAGGGAGGAAATATTCTTTCTTTTTGGATGGATTTTTATCCTGCCTTTTCTCCACAAGCTCCAAAAGATTGCCTTTTGTTGTATTGCCACAACATGCTTGTGAGGTAGTCTGAACTGAAGGAGTTGCCCCAAACCATCCAATTTTCCTTGCTAAAAATGAACCTGAACTTGGCTATTCTTCTTCCCCCGATCAACTTTCCCCAACGGGTACCCGGTTGGACTTCGACTCCCAGAATCCCTAGCCATTCTAAGTGCTCCCAGCAGAGCATTCTGGGAGTTGAAATCCAGCACAGATGGTAGAAAATTGGAGAAAAACTGCTTTTATTCTCCGAAGATGCTATTAGACAACTCAACCAAGCGTCTGAGCATTCCAGACAGGCTTCCCCTCGGTGGAATTATGCTTTCTTCGCTCCCTTTGGATGACTTTTTTATTCTGAATTTGTACAGTATCTCTTTTTTTTTAAAAAAGCTTTTTTACAAACATATCAATGCGTGAATAGTAGGGCACCCGGAGTCCTTCGGGATTGGGCGGGCATATAAATGTGTCTAATAAATAAAATAAATCAATAAATAAATGCATTCTAATATAAACAAAACTAATAGCATTAGTCATAGTTATTACTTTCAACCAACTTATATCTTTCTAATGGCAATACCCTGTCTTCCCAAAAATAAGACCTCCCAGAATAAGCCCAATCAGGCTTTTGAGTGCATGCGCTAAATAAGCCCTCCCCTGAAAATAAGACCTCCCCCAAAATATTGCAACACAGCAGCAGCCATGAGGTGACCCCGCTCGCCATTTCCTGCACCTAAAAAATAGTAAGACCTCCCTAAAAATAAGACCAAATGCTTATTTTGGAGGGTTCAAAAGAAACTAAGACGCTCTCTTATTTTCAGAGAAACATGGTACATATTTATATAAAGTTGCAATCTGTCATTATTTGATTATTCCATTTTTCTCTTCTTATTGCTCTTATTTTATTATATAAAGGTGTATACGCTAATATTCCTCTTTTCTCTTATTTCTAATCTCTTATACTACTTTATAATCATGTCATCCTTTTAAAAAAAACATTTTCTTTCTATCCTACCTAACTTTTAGTCATGTCACCTACAAAGAAAAGTAAGGGAAGAGAGAGACAAAGGGAAGCAAATCAAAACACCACCAAAAGCGAAAAATCATCTATCCATCATCTCTTGCCCCGCTCCAGTACTTTAACAGTACTGTGCTTTTTAAAAAAACTTTTTTGAGTCAAAAAGAGAAAAACCTCTTTTGAGATAGGAAAACAGTGTCACAGAAAAAAAATTAAAATAAGAGTTCTTCCGTGGGGCATGCTGGAGGATTATCCAGCAACATGGCTTGAAATAATGGATCACATCTTAAAAGTGCTTAGTGTTGATAAATGTACGGTGGTGAAGGTGGATTGCCTTGAACTCCTGAAGAAGTGGGAGATAAATGAAATAAACGCGAATGTTTTCTATGGAGATTCTCCGTCATCCAGGTCACGGCTGCCCCAAGGGTGTTTTTTTCAAGAGGCAACTGGACTTTCTGTTTTTTCTTTGAAGTCTTTTCGCTTCTCATCAAAGAAGCTTCTTTAGTTCAAGTAAAAAACAAAAATAAAGAAACCAGTTGCCTCTTGAAATAGCACCTTTGGGACAAGTAAACGTTATTTGAAGTTCTTAATGTTCTGATCCCCCTCTTGGTACACCAAGGCACTCCAAGACAAGATTACTGCTAGACGATTTATTCACAGTAAATCAACACACTGACCAGACCTTGGCAGCAATCCAGACTTCCAAGATAAGAAATATACACAAGAGCTTCTCCAGTGTTGGTAATGAAGTTGAATCCTGCAAACAGCCTCCTCCCAAAGTCTCTCCTTATATACTCTCTTGAGAGGAGCCTAATTACAACTACCTGGGTCCAATTATCTCCTGTATCTGTGTAGTTATTCTCTGCGTCTATCTGCCCGCCGTTGCCTGGCATCCAGGACCAACTCCCTTGTCTCCTCCCCACTGCTCCAAGACTTGACGTCAGGGACAAATTCCCTTTGGCTTTCACCGCTGCTCCATGCCTCAGGTGCCTCCTGGTGGCCAACCAGCCTCTCTGGTCCCTGCTCGGAGTCGGAACCCTGTCCAGGGTCCTCCACATTTTCCAGAGCCAACTCATAGGGTCCCTCGCTGTCAGAGTCTGTTTGCAGCTCCTGCTGGGCCACAACACCTTAATATGTGTTATTTGAAGTTCTGTGTGTTCTCCACTGCTGGAGGTTTTTAAGAAGAGGCTATACAGAATCTGGAGGATGGGTTGACTGATTTTCCTTCCCGTTGCAGAGGGTTGAATTGAAATTCTGGTTGGGTGAAATTCTGGAAGTTGAGATCCACATACCTTAAAATTGTTGAGGTTGAAAAACGCCAGTTTACACGATCTTAGTGGCCCCTTCCAACTCCCCAATTCAATAATTCTACCTTTTTCCTTCATGGACGATAAAAAAAATAGAACAAGTGAGTTTGCAAATGATTCTTATCATAGACTTTATTTTACCAACCTAACTTTCCACTCCATCATCCAGGTTCCAGTGGCGTATGCACACACAGCTTAAAAATACATCCAGTCAACCTTGGGTGGGAATTCTAGAGAGTGAAGCATTCAGGACTCCCGCCGGAAGACCAACACTAATTGGGAACTACAGCACAACCACTTTCAGGAACCGGCAAAAGGACACAAAATGGTAATTATCACCTGACTTCTCTTTTAAGCTTCAATCCTAATTTTTAACATTGCGTATCAGTCTTTGTTTATTCAAGGCAACATACAGAATGCTCTGTCTTCCCATTTTCTCCCCCACAACAATCTTGGTTAGGTTGAATGTGAGTGGGCCAGAATCTCCCCTGCCGTGGTGGCGCAGTGGTTAGAATGTGGTACTGCAGCAGTGGTGGGATTCAGCCAGTTCGCACCTATTCGGGAGAACTGGTTGTTAACTTTCTAAGCAGTTCAGAAAACCGGTTGTTGGAAGAAATCTCCTTTTGTTTTTTCCCAACTTTACAGGGCTAATCCTGTAAGGAAGGCGGGAAGGAAACATTCTGGTGTTGTTTCTAGCCTCATCTTGATTGCCCTGCTTACAGAAACTGCCTCTCTGGCTAACCTTTATTACATTATAGCAGCTAAGGCAAAGCACCCATCGACATGAGTGACATTGAGTTCGCCATGCCCACCCAGTCACATGATCACCGAGCCATGCCTACCCAGCTGGTCATTAGGGCAGAGAACTGGTTGTTAAACAATTGGAATCCCACCACTGTACTGCAGGCTACTTCTGCTGACTGCCAGCTGCCTGCAGTTGGGCAGTTCAAATCTCACCAGGCTCAAGGTTGACTCAGCCTTCCATCCTTCCGAGATTGATAAAAGGAGGACCCAGATAGTTGGGGAAATACACTGACTCTGCAAACCACTTAGAGAGGGCCGTAAAGGACTGTGAAGCGGTATCAGTGGTGGGTTTCAAAAATTGTTCGAACCTACTCTGTGGGTGTGGCCTCCTTTGTGGGAGTGGCTTGCTGCCCATGTGACTGGATGGGAGTGGCTTGCCGCCCATGTGACCGGATATGAAGATGCCGCCGACACTTGTCAGAACCACCTTAAATTACCTCACACACAGCACTGGCATGCATAAGAATATGATGTAAACTTGTTTTTTAAAAGGCATCTTTGGTTTGCGTTAAAACAACTTCAACACACGCAATGTTCTGATTGCACCACAAACGCAGTAGTCATCCTTACCTTTCACAGAGGCACTGAGTTTTATAAATATGAGCATGATAGTGTAGAATAATCATATCCAAGGACCAGTGGTGGGTTTCAAAAAAATTTGGAACCTCTTCTGTAGGTGTGGTCTGCTTTCCGGGTCCACTGGTGGAACCTCTTCTAGCCGGTTCGGTAGATTTGATGAACCGGTTCTACCTACCGAATAGGTGCGAACTGATAGAAACCCACCTCTGAGCGGTATATAAGTCTAAATGCTATTGCTAAATAATCTGTGGCTGAGATGGAAAGTAAAATTGGGTTCTTCCTGTCCTAATCTGATCCCTCAATTGTTGCCGCCCAGTGGCAAATCTGAACATATCTACCTTTAAAAAAATAAATAAATAAATAAAGTTAATTATGTTCTTAAGTGAAGGTCAACCTTGCTGGCTGAACTTAGGTAGTTTTGCGGGAGATTCTCATTGATTTCTTCTGCAATCTCTTTTCACATCCCACAGCTCTGGGTTCCCAGGGCTCCCCATCCAATTGGTAGCTGGATGCGACCCAGCTTCACTTCCACCCTCTAAACCGGCCTCCCAAAACTTCTGCCAGCTCATTCAGATTACAGGTAGTCCTCGACTTAACGACCACAGAGCTCAGCCCGAAATCTATGTTGCGAAGCGAGAAATTTGCCTAGTGGGTTCTGCCGCCCCCCCCCCCCCCGTGTTACGACTTTTCTCGCCACGTTCATTAAGCAAATCACTGCGGCGATTAAATTAGTCACACGGTCGTTAAGCGAATCTGGCTTCCCCATTGACTTTGCTCGTCAGAAGGTCGACCAAAGGGATGATGTGACTCCCCCCCCCCCCCCCCCGGGACACTGCAACCGTCATAAATGCAAGTCAGTTATCAAAGCATGTAAATCTGGTGACTGTGGGGATGCTGGCATGGTCCTAAGGATGAGAAACGGTCATAAAGTCACCTTTTGCAGTGCCGTTGTAACTTCGATAACTGAATGAACCACCATAAGTTGAGGACCATCTGTATGTCACCAAATCATCACGTCTTCCCCTGTCTCTTTTGCAGCCCCCCCCCCCTCCCGTGGCCAAAAATCATGCAGCAAATTTAGTCTGGTCCCGAAACGAAGTTGCCCGATAGCAATAGTGCTTAGACATAAACTCCTTCATAGTGCTTTCCCAGAGTTTTTTTAATTTTTTATTCTCTTACATACCATTTTAAGTATACATTCACATAGTTGCTATTCTTCTATACATTTATCATTCTCATACATTTGTTATTTCATTTAATAGGTTATAATATACAATTTGGGTTGCTTTATTTACCATCCCTTCTTCCTGTTGTAACACCACCTTCATTTTCCCTTTCTTTTCTCCCTTCCCTTCTCTACTTTCTTCCTTCTTCCTCTCCTTCCCCTTCCTTCTTCCCTTGCCTTTTTCCCACTCCTCCTCTTCCTCTTCCCCTTCCTACTTTTACAGCCCTCTCTAAGTGGTTTACAGAGTCAGTCTATTCCCCCCCCCCCCCAAAAAAAAAACAATCTGGGTCCTAATTTTACCCACCTCGGAAGGATGGAAGGCTGAGTCAACCTTGAGCCCAGTGAGATTTGAATTGCCAATCTGCAGCTAGCAGTCAGCTGAAGTAGCCTGCAGTGCTGCACTCTAACCACTGCGCCACCGTGGCTCTTAACCTGATTCCGGGTTTAAGTAGAGGGTGCAAAGGAGGTCTTTAGCGCTGGCTGACTTTCTCTGTCCTTGTAGGAGTCCAGAAGTCCAGATTGCCCCAACGCCACCCAGTCTTTTTGGGACTCTGAATTGGGACTGTTGCGTGTCATTGTCAAGGAGGAAGATGACAGTGAAGAGGCCCTTCCATCAGGTGAACAGGAATAACACAATTTGGGGAGGGAGAACCGAGGGGTCTTGAATGTCCTTGAAATCCCTTCCTAGGCCAGGCTTAGCTTTGGCTCCCTTGTTGGTTCTGTGGTCAATAGTGCACAATAGTAATTCTCGGCAGCTGGGATGTTCATTCTGTGACATCACAACAGCTCAGTCACAGTGTCTGGGACTCAAACGTACAACCACAATTGATGTTCTAACCTAGGCTTCCCCAAAGAGCATGAGGCAGAGTCCTGGTCCCAACAAAAACCCCTTTTATTAAACGAAAGTGAATTCCTCTCATTCACATTCAGCAAAGGCCTGGCAAACAGTCTTTCAAAGGAATATTTATGACCACAGACCTTATCTATCTTGGAAAGCTGCCATGTACTGTAAATATTTCCCAAATGAGGTTCTGTGGAAGGAAAGACCGGGCACAGAGTCTCTGAGATTCACGGACAGATCTTCACACTCCTGAAACGAATCTAACAACCGAACGAACCAATTGATTCCTGCAAAAGCCCACTCCCCTTTCGCTCCTCTTTGATTTCCGATTGGAGGGGCCATTCACCTTCCACCTGTGGCTTTACTCCCAAGTCGACCCTGATTTCTGAGTTGTTCTTTTCTTCAGGCAGCTCTGCGCATGCACACACTGGGAACAGGCTCCAGCTGTTCCTCTGCCTCACATTTGTCTAGCTCTGGAGGCACTGATCACTGCCAGACGGTCATGGCCCCCTCTCTGCCTCCGATGCAGAGCCCTCGTCCGAGCCTTCCCCAGCCTCCAGGACTGGTCCATGCTCCTCCCCAACCTCCTCACTGTCCTACTCTGCTGTCGGGTTCTGCTGGCTGCTGGTGGGCCACAACAATTGAGCCCAAAATTTCTGTTGTGAATTGAGACATTTGTTGAGTGAGTTTTGCCCCATTTTATGACCTTTCTTGCCACAGTGGCTAAGTGAATCACTGCGGTGGATAAGTTGGCAGCCAGGTTGTTAAGGGAACTTAGCTTTCCCATCAATTTGCTTGTCAGAAAGTCGCAAAAGGGGATCCCGTGGGCCTGGGACCACAACAGTGGTCGTAAGTACGAATCAGTTGACCAGCAGCTGGATTTTGATCATGTGATCCTGCAAAGATTGTAACTGTGAAAAATAGTCCTAAATCCCTTTTTTTCCAGCGCCATCGTAACTTTGAATGGTTACTAAATGATCTGGTGTAAGTCAAGATCTACCTCAGGGGTGAAATCCATCAGGTTCTGACAGATTCTAGAGCACTGTTTCTCAACCTTGGCTACTTGAAGATGTCTAGACTTCAACTCCCAGAATTCCCTAGCCAGCGAGTAAATACGACCTCTGGCTGGCCCTGCCCCCATCTATTCACTGCCTCCTGAGTCTCAGCTGATCGGGAGGGAATGGAAATTTTGCAATATCCTTCCCCTGCCATGCCCACCAAGCCACGCCCACCAAGCCACGCCCACAGAACCGGTAGTAAAAAAAATTACATCTCACCACTGGTCTACCTGCACGGTAAAGAAGGGGCCAGATTTTCATCTCATGGAAAGTATGTTCAGGTCGTCCTTGAAGTACGACCAGAGTTAGGATTGGAATGTCCATCGCTAAAGAATGATGTTTTTAAGTGAACGGGGTAATTGTTAAGCAAATCCAGCTACTCCCACTGAACTTGCTTGTCAGAGACCTCTGGGGAAGATTTTTAAGTGTGCTTAATACTGTTTGTCAAAGATGAGCCTGAAATATTTTACAATCTTTTTTTTTCCCCTCCTGAAGACGACTGGACGGCAAGATCAACCACCGAGGCGGGTTTCCTCCCCGAAAGCTTCACTTCAGAGCATCAGCTGAAACGTTCACCGCGAAGTTCCCCAGACAATAATTTCCCTCCAGTGGAAGTGGGTGAGTGCAGGGGTGAAACCCAGCAGGTTCTGACAGGTTTTGGAGAACCGGTAATGGAAATTTTGAATAGTTCAAAGAACCGGTAGCAGAAATTTTGAATAGTTCAAAGAACCGGTAGCGGAAATTTTGAATAGTTCAAAGAACCGGTAGCGGAAATTTTGAATAGTTCAAAGAACCGGTAGCGGAAATTTTGAATAGTTCAAAGAACCGGTAGCGGAAATTTTGAATAGTTCAAAGAACCGGTAGCGGAAATTTTGAATAGTTCAAAGAACCGGTAGCGGAAATTTTGAATAGTTCAAAGAACCGGTAGCGAAAATTTTGAATAGTTCAAAGAACTGGTAGCGGAAATTTTGAATAGTTCAAAGAACCAGTAGCGAAAATTTTGAATAGTTCAAAGAACCGGTAGTGGAAATTTTGAATAGTTCAAAGAACCGGTAGTGGAAATTTTGAATAGTTCAAAGAACCGGTAGTGGAAATTTTGAATAGTTCAAAGAACTGGTAGCGGAAATTTTGAATAGTTCAAAGAACCAGTAGCGGAAATTTTGAATAGTTTGGAGAACCCCCAAATGCCACCTCTGGCTGGCCTCAGGGTGGGGTGGGAATGGAGATTTTGCAGTATCCTTCTGCCACGCCCACCAAGCCACGCCCACCAAGCCGTACCACGCCCACCAAGCCACGCCCACATAACTGGTAGTAAAAAAAAATGAATATCATCACTGAGTCAGTGTAATATCTACCCTCTTGTGAGCATTTCCCTGAGGTCAGCTCTCTATCCCAGGGAACTCATTCTCATGTCCAAGTTTGAAAATTACCTCTAGAGCCAGCAAGACTCAACAGAAGAAGCCGGGTAGAATAGAATAAAAACAGAAATAATAGAAACAGAAATAATCGAAATGGGAATGAAAATGCGGTGGGGTGGGATGGGATAGTTGGAAGGGACCTTGGAGGTCTTCTAGTCCAACCCTTTTCCTGATTAGGCAGGAAACTCTACACCCTTGATGGCGAACCTATGCCATGGGTCCCGGAAGTGGCACGCAGAGCCATCTCTTCGGGCACGTGCGCCGTCACCCGATGCTCTTCCTGGTTCCGGCGCACAGGCCAGCTGGTCTTAACGCGTGAGGGACGGCCAGAAACCGGAAGATTGTCTTTTGGGCACGTGCATGTGCACCGGGCGGCTGCTCTTCTGGTTTCCGGCACACGTGCACGAGCTCCCATTTCGGTACTCGGTGCCGAAAAGATTCGCCAGCACTGCCTTATCCCATGTTCGGTAGTAATAGTTGGATTTTTCCAATTGGATTGCATCTTGGATTAAGGCCAGTGTAGTTTGTTCTTGATTCAGAATGGTTGTGAAACTGATCACGGTGTGGGATGAGATGCCTACAGTTCAGGGGTGGGTTCCTGCCAGTTCTAACCTCTTCTATAGAAGAGGTTCCACAAATCTACCATGCCGTTTAGAACCGGTTCCAGCTCCCTTCCCCCGCCCGTCCGCACCATGCTTGCCCCGCCTGCCACTCACTGATTGGCTGGCTCACCAATCGCCCTGCCCGCCTCTAAGAGTCCTATCTTAACCTTAAAGTCTTAAAGCTGTCAAGTTTGAACACCCCTGGGGGGGGGGGTTCTAAAGGGTTAGGGATGCAAGGGTCTTGTAACTTGACAGCTTTAAGACTTGCACACTTCAATGCCAGAGTTCCTGAGCCAACATGACTGAAAAAGGAATTCTGGGAGTTGAAGTCCACAAGTCTTAAAGCTATCAAGTTTGAACACCTCTGGGTTTTTTTTCTAAAGGGTTAGGGGTGCGAGGGTCTTGTAACTTGACAGCTTTAAGACTTGCGTGCTTCAAATGCCAGAGTTTCTGAGCCAACATTTTGGTTGCTAAGCAAGAGCGTTGTTAAGTGAGTTTCACCACATTTTACAAGTTGGCCATGCCCACCAGGTCACATGACTGCCAAGCCACTCCCACTCAGTCACATGGCCGGCAAGCCACTCCTACCCGGTCACATGGCCGGCAAGCCGCTCCCACAAAGCAGGCCACACCTACAGAAGAGTTTCTAAAAAAATTTGAAACCCACCACTGCTACAGTTCCAGCCGCAGTTCTGGAAGGTAGCTTAGCGATCAAATCTTTGCTTGAGAGTTCATATACAGGATAGTCCTTGACATGTGACTGTAATGGACCTCACCCATTACAGGGTAACAGTCATGACAAACCCAATTTTATTACCTTTCTTGCAGTAGTTGTTAAAGAAATGACTACCCTAGAGGAAATGGCCTTGAAGGACAGAAGGAGGAGGAGGTCAGATAAGGGGGACATGAGCCGTGGCCAGGAAAGTAATTTGAGAAAATGTTTCAGGCAAGCCCCTCCCTGGTTCTTAAAAAGATAAAAGCGGGGGAGGGAAGCACAGTCAAGACTTTCCAATAGCAATAGCAATAGCAGTTAGACTTATATACCGCTTCATAGGGCTTTCAGCCCTCTCTAAGTGGTTTACAGAGTTAGCATATTGCCCCCAACAACAATCCGGGTCCTCATTTCACCCACCTCGGAAGGATGGAAGGCTGAGTCAACCCTGAGCCGGTGAGATTTGAACAGCCGAACTGCAGAACTGCAGTCAGCTGAAGTAGCCTACAGTGCTGCATTTAACCACTGCGCCACCTCGGCTCTATAAAGATTATATTGCTGAGGGTCCTTGGTGCTCTCTGAGCTTGGCTGTTTTTTTGCAGACGTTTCATTACCCAACTAGGTAACATCATCATCAAGGATTTAACAGATTTAACAGATGACTTAACAGATTAACAGAGTTGGAAGGGACCTTTTAGGCCATCTAGTCCAACCTCACTCCCAAGTGTAACACCCTACTCCATTTCTGGCAGATGGCGGTCCAGTCTCTCCTTGAAAGCCTCCAGTGATGAAGCTCCCACAACCTCCGATGGCAAAAGCTGTTCTATTGGTTGATTGCTCTCCCTGTCAGAAAGTTCCTCCTTATTTCCAGGTTGAATCTCTTCTTGTTCGTTTCCCATCCATTATTCCTTGTCTGGCCTTCAGGTGCTTTGCAAAATAGGTTGATCTCCTTCCTCTCTGTGGCAGCCCCTCAAATATTGGAAGACTGCTATTGTGTCTCCCCTGGCCCTTCTCTTCTCTAGACTAGCCATGCCCAGTTCCTGCAACCGTTCATCGTATGTTTTAGCCTCCAGGCCCCTCATCATCCTGGTTGCTCTTCTCTGCACTCTTTCTAAGGTCTCCACATCTTTTTTATAGTGTGGTGACCAAAACTGGATGCAGTACTCTAGGTGTGGCCTTACTAAGGCTTTAGAGAGTGGTATTAGTACCTCACTTGGTCTTGATTCTATCCCTCTGTTAATGTAATTTAGGATTGCATTAGGATGATGAAAACATCTGCAAGAAAACCACCATGCTCGGAGACACCAAGGGCTCCTCATTTCAACCCTGTGCTACAAATATTCTCCTTTACGGGATTCTGTTACTTTAACGGTTCTCCTGGCGTTTACAGGGTTGGCTTTTTAATTCTGGTTATCTGCCAAGGGCCAAAAGCCCAACCATTTCCCAGGCTCCTCTAAGATATTTTCTTTTCCTCCCTGTGTTCCCGCAGAAACCATCCAGATTAAGGAGGAACCCGCCGAGGTGTCTGTAACGATACTCGAGCATCCGAACGCCGAAGGGACGAGTGCGAACAAGTGTGCCCTGTGTGGGAAGACCTTCAGTTGCAAGTCGGACCTCACCAGGCACCAGAGGACTCACACGGGCGAGAAGCCCTTCCGGTGTTTCGAGTGCGGGAAAAGCTTCAGTCGAGGCGATTATCTGATCTTGCACCAAAAGCTTCACCGGGGGGAGAAGCCGTACAAGTGCTCGGAGTGCGGCAAGGGCTTCTACCGAAGCACCCGGCTCATCTCCCACAAAAGGGTCCACCTGGCCGAGAAACTCTACAAATGTTTCCGTTGCGGGAAGAGCTTCGGCGACGAGGCCAAGCTCGCCCAACACAAGCAGGCCAAGCACACGAACGAGAGGCCGCACACCTGTGCCGAGTGCGGCAAGAGCTTCCGCCGGAGCACCCACCTCACCAGGCACCAGAAGATTCACACCCGCAAAGCCCGCTACCGCTGCCTGCAGTGCGAGAAGACCTTCACTTGTCGAAAGCACCTCCTGTCCCACGAACGGACGCACACGGGGGACAAGCCGTACAAATGCCTGGATTGCGGCAAGAGGTTCAGCTTCAGCGGGAACCTGGCCTCGCACCTGAGGATGCACACGGGGGAGAAGCCCTACCTGTGCCTGGAGTGTGGGAAGAGTTTCAGCCGGAGCGCACACCTCACTTTGCACCAGAGGACCCACACCGGGGAGAAGCCATACACCTGCCTGGAGTGTGGGAGGGCCTTCAGCCAGAGCAGCAACCTCACTTCGCATCAGCGCATCCACACGGGGGAGAAGCCCTACGAGTGTCCCGTCTGCGGGAAACAGTTCTCGCGGGGCGACTCGCTGGTCTCGCACCAGAGGATCCATGCCGCGGAAATAGTCTAATCCGGGGTTCAAAGGGCATTTGGCGCAATGGGGTGTGTGTGTCTCTCTGCAGTGAGCTTCAATTGCGAAGGGGGGAAAAATGGGAAAGAAAGCTGACTCTTGCTTCATGTCAATTAATCAAGTGTGTTTCAGAAGCTTCTTCGTTGTCACCTTTGGAGATCCTCGAAGATCGTGGTTGTCCCAGAGGCGGGGGTTGGGTGTGTAATTCTCAAAATCTTGTTGGTTGTACAAGGGGGGCATGCTATATTTTTTGTCTCTTCCTACCAGGTTGTATGTCATCTATGGCAACGGATGAGACTGGCTCATTGGCCCACAAGCCATTTTGCAATTCCAGGGGATTTAAAAGACAAACAAACCAACATCCTGATGTTACAAACCAACATCCCGATGTTACGCACAATCTAAACTTGGAACGATGCATGTTAAAAGGGCTTTTAATTACCACATTTTTCAGCCTATAAGACACAGTTTTGCCTCCCAAAAGGGGGTGAAAATGTCTGTGCGTCTTAGAGACCGAATATTACCAAAGCTCCGCCCAGCTGCCAGCCATTTTTTGGCCTCTGCACAACCCATTTTTCAGGCCTTTGTTCGGCCGGTTTTCGGGGCTTTTTTCGGCCCCGTTTTTGAGGCTTTTTTCATCCTTTTTTTGAGAGCTTTTTGGGGCTGTTTAAAAAGAAAACGGCTGGAAAAAAGCCTCAAAAACAGCTTTTTTGGTAACTATTATTGCTTTGTTCTTAAGAGAAGATCTGTGGGTGATAATTTGCAAAATCCTCCTTATTAATCTTGAAGGAAGAACCCGGAGGTGATTGCTGGGTTTTTGTGGAGAGTGATGAACTTGGTTGAAAATAGGGAATAAAACATTACCTTTGTGGATTATATATATATCCAAGAGGTGGGATTGAACAATTTTAGCAACCCAGTTGCTGGGTGGGCGTGGCCATCTCAGCCTCCTCACGGGGAGAGGGTGTTTTCGGTCTTCCCAGGCTCTTGAGTCTTGCGTCAAGAAATGGGCCTGTTTCTGCGAGTTCTGGGAGGCCTGTTTTTCGCCTTCCCAGAGCTTCCACGCGGGCTCTGTACTTACCTGGCATAGTGAAGGGGCTGTGTAGAGACTCCTGGGAGGGGTGGGATAGGCAGGCCAGGGCCAACCAGTCCTTGCAACAAGTGGTTCGGCGAACCAGATGCAAAATTAGAATCCAGTTCGCCCAAACCTGTCCAAACCAGCCGAATCCCATCCCTATAATATATTCCCACCGTCTTTCCAAGGAGACCGAAACGAGACATCCCTTTCTCCTGCTTTCTGTTTTTTTTGTGTGTTTTTTTTGTTAAATCTCCCACAACATCCCTGACAAGGCAGGCCAGTTACGGAGAGAAAAGGGGACTGGCAGTAAGGCGCTTTCTTTTCGGAAATGGTTGTGGGAATTCCTTGCTTTCTTGGCCCCACACTGCCATTCTAATCTCCATGTGAATCCAACCTTGATTTTGAGATCCTTTTACCCTCCTGGAAAGGAATGAATTTGAATCCAAGCCATAAGAGTTGAAAGGGACCTCAGAGGTCATTGAGTCTGACCCCCTGGCTCTTAAGCTCTGTTGGAACATCTCTTGACAGGCAACCCTCCAGCCTCTAAAGGCCTCCAGTGAGGGAGACCCCACTGTTTGGAGGGGTTGTGTGTGGAGGGTATTCCACTGCCTGACAGGAGGAGGGGAGGCTGTGATCCCATAAAGCGAACTGTGAAGGGAATGTCTCTTCGAATATGGCACCACCATTGGGTCAATTCTAAGTAACATTTCTAGCTTCCAAAGATCGGGAAACCCATCCTGTTCCCTCCCTGTCCTCCATTTCATTTCCTTTCTTCTTTCCCCTATTCAGCAACCCACAGCTCTGGAGCTGCATGTGGCTCTTTCATCCCTCTGCTGTGGCTCCCCGTTGCTCAAAATATGCATCACAACCGCCAATGTGTGATACCCATCGACATGCGATTTATTGAGCGTTTTGACCTCCGGTCGGCCAACCATGGATAAATCCAAGAAAAAGAAAAGTTTCAGAAAGCAACGGAATGTTTAATTCAAATACCTACGCTAGTTCTGTGGCCACTCAGGAAATAGTCAGGCATGGGAAGGGTTTTGTGGCTCCCGGTGTTTTCTGTGGAAAACTGGTCCGAATGGCTCTTTGAGGGTTTAACGTTGCTGACCCCTGTCCTAGTGCTCAAGGCATCCAACATGGTTCTCTTCTTGCACCAACAGTTGTGCCAGGAAGACCAGGGTGGGAAGAAAGAAGTGGTTGTGAACTTTATGGTTAAGAATTTCATCCTGGATTCCCCCCCCGCCACCCTCCCCCAGAAAAAAACACACTAGAAATGTCAGCAAGTCTCATCTAATGTTTCTAGAACTGTGATCCGCAAAGCATTTGAAGGTGTTTTCGGAGTGGATCCCACAGCCCAATAAAAAAAAGGATTGGTTTTGAATCAGGTTCTTCAGTGGGGGGGGGGGGGGAAATATTCTTGCCATGACCGATGGAGGCAGATGTGAAAAACCAGGTTGTGGGGAATCAGTCATGGAAAAAATTCAACAATCTCAGGCCCTAAGACTCAACATATTGGCTCTAAAAAGACCATGTCTACACATTTCATGTCCGTTTGAAGAACGCCGGGGGCGTTTAGCAATCCGTCTTTATACTGCGATGTTAATCCCGTGTTATTTCACTACAAGGAAGGGGCTGGACTAGATGATCTCCAGAATCCCTTCCGTTCTCTGAAACCTATTATCCCACTTCTTCCTCCATGCTGTTTAGACAAAACAAAGTTCCAGGGGACTTCCCTGGTTTTATTATATTATATAGGTTATATAATTCTTGTAATTGTATTCTATTATCTATCCTGATGGCAGAGCTCTATGGAATGAAGCGCTTTAAATTTGTAACATTTCACTGATCTTAACAGCTTTTCTCTAAACCGTGTACTTAATGAATTGATAAATAAAACGGAATCTCAACATGGCCAGTTTGGGGGACTATTTTTGCCCGATCCTAAAATGATTTAACTTGTTACCTGCCCTGGGGACCCAGTGATTGTTAGCATGCAGTATTGCAAGTTAACTCTTCCCACTGCCAGGAGTTCGATTCTGACTGGCTCAAGGTTGGCTCAGCCTTCCATCCTTCCGAGGTTGGTAAAATGAGGACCAAGATTGTTGAGGGCAATGTGCTGACGCTTTAAACCGCTTAGAGCAGGGGTGTCAAACTCGATTTCATTGAGGGCCACATCAGGGTTGTATTTGATCTTGTGGGGGGGGGTTGGGTTGGGGTAAGCGTGGCCAGGGTGGGCGTGCTTGACATCACCTGTGGTGGCCCTCGTGTTCTGCCAGTGAAAACTGGCTCACAAGCTCCATTTTTGGCTAGGATGCCCCCCTGCAACCTTCTGCTACCGAAAACGGAGCTTGGGAAGGCCTCCTGAGCTCCATTTTTTTTCTGGCAGAGGCACCATGGGCCGGTCCTTCGCTATTTCCAGGGTGACCCCGTGGCCCAAATTTAAGCGCCCCACGAGCCGGATCCGGCCCGTGGGCCTTGAGTTTAACCCTCCTGAGTTACAGACTGCTATAAAGCACTAAAAGGGTAAAGCTAAAGGTTCCCCTTGCACATATTTGCTAGTCATTCCCAACTCTAGGGGGGTGGTGCTCATCTCCGTTTCAAAGCCGAAGAGCCAGCGCTGTCTGAAGACGTCTCCGTGATCATTTGGCCGGCATGCTAAACGCCAAAGGCGCACAGAACGTTACCTTCCCACCAAAAATGGTCCTCATTTTTCTACTTTCATTTTTACATGTTTTCGAACTGCTAGGTTGTCTGGGACAAGTAACGGGAGCTCACTCCGTTTTAATGCGGCACTCGGGATTTCCGAGTCTTAGCCACCGAGCCACCGCACCCCAGATATAAAGCACGATGACGCAGTATATAAGTCGAAGTGATATTGCTACATGAGTGGGAGTTTCTCAAGCAAATCTGCACTTAAGTGCAGACCAATAATTATATCAGAATGTCATATTTCTCTTCCCACATCTGAATCCAGTAAGAGAAATGTGGTTAAAAATCAATATAATTGTCATAAATATACAAAATGCCATCCACAGCATTAGAACGAAAGGAATGCAGCCTCCAGGATGAAATACCCAAATCACCATGCAAAAACGCTTTTTAAGAAAAAATTAACTTTATTGGAAAAACAGGACAGACGTGCATTAAAAGCAGCTATCGGGAGACAAATTCTGACATACTTCCTGACTTTTAAAACAAACAAACACACACACACACACACACACACACACACACAAAGAGGCAATCTCAATGGGAATTGCATCATGGGAGAGCAATTTGGCTACAGAAGATGAAGCCTAATGAGAAATGTAGGCAATCCTCAACTTACAACCAGTGAGGTTCAAAAACATTGAAAAAAGCAACCCATGCCCATTCTTCACACTTACGACCCCTGCAGTGTCCGCCATGGCCGCACGATGAAAAATTTGGACGTTGGGCAACTGGTTAGTATTTACGACGGTTGCAGTGTCCTGGGATTACGCGATTCCCCTTTGGTGGCCCTTTTGACAAGCAGAGTCAGCGAGGAAGCCAGATTACTTTAACAACCGTGAGACTAATTTAACCACTGCAGGGATTCCTACTTAACAACGGTGGCAAGAAAGGTCCTAAAATGGGTCAACATTCACTTAACTGGCTTAGAAACAAGACATTTTGGGCTTAATTGTGGTTGTACCTTGAGTGATACCTCTAAACTGGAATGGGAATTGGTAATTGTTGAACTTGCCAGTTTATTTTAATCTATATACTGTATATATAAAAATGGCTCTGTGTGTGTGTGTATGTTCCAACATAACTCTGCAATGCCTTAAGCAATTTCAACCAAACTTGGTACACAGATGACTTACTCTCTGGAAAAAAGTACTGTGGGAGTAAGACACCCCTAAATCCCCTTGGGGGTGTGTGTGTTATTCTGTTAAGATACCACCTGTTGTGCCTTAAAATGGCTTCTACTGCACAGCACAATGGAGTTGCCACGGTAAGGGCTTCACAGTACTCCACAAGGGGGCTCCCTTTGGTAAAGGGAAAATCCAACATTAGAAATTATGTTTTGTCTGGACATTTCCCCCCTATAAATAAATACCCGGGCGACGCCGGGTTATCAGCTACTAAAAAATAAATTAAAACACCACTATTTTTCATCCTCCCCCCCCCCCAAATCCCCAATGATTTTTTATGCCACCAGGTGGTTTTCCACCTTCAGGTAACTGTTTAGAGTCACTTTAGCATGTACAAAGATTTCTCCTCAATTACAGGGGGCCTTAAGAGGCATCAGTAAAGTTAAGATGGCGCCGTCACTGTGACAGAAGCCCTGCCTCTTTCTTTTAAAGGTTGCATGGTGGTGGCCCCTTCTTAGATTTTTTTCTTGCCCTTTAAAGCTATGCCGACTCAGCAACCATCCTGTCTAACGCCTTTTTTTTTGGGGGGGGGGGGGAATCCTGCTTCATTATCAGTTGAGGTTAATGATGCTGGTCTTTCTCTCGTGCGGCAACTTCAAGATGGAGGTGGACTTCAACTCCCAGAATTCCCCAGCCAGCCATGCTGGGAGTTGAAGTCCACCTCCATCTTGAAGTTGCCACAAGAGAGAAAAAGAGATAAGTCCATCCTCCCTGGGAATTAAGCTCAGCCTTTCTTCTTCCAAGGGAAGAATCAAGAGCTGACGGGGAAATCCAAAAACGACATTCCCTGCTCACGACTCGAGACTTGAGGGAGGATGTTTTAGGAAGGAAAGAGAGAGGAAGGAGGCAGTTTACATTTCAGAATAAGAGTTGGAAGGGCCTTCAGAGGTCATCTAGTCCAACCCCCTGCCTGGGCAGAAGACTCTATCCGTTTTCGCAACAGATATTTTTGGGGTCAATTGTGATCGTTAAGCCGAGGTCTACCTGTATACCATTCATCATTTTCTGGAGTGCCAGAGAAGTACGGATATATTGGATACTATACCCCAGCGGTCCTAGTTTGGCCTTCTGCGGGAGGTGAAAAGGGATGATTTGTGCTGTAGCGGATTCAAAAAGATTGACAACTACCTCCATGGAGCACAGGACGAGAGCAATTCAAATGGCATGAAGCGGCTCGGAGGAAAGGGAGTTTAAGAGTCCTCAGACAGGGGTGTTCCTGGATTGGTTTTAGGTGTCAGCTGCATCCCTGGAATTTTTCTAAGGCTGTGATCACAAACACAAAGTCACAATGTTGCACAGGGCAAACAGTCCCAAGGATCTTCTTTGGACCAAGACTAAGTTGTTTGGTGTGCGGCATCCTGGGACCCCACAGTGCACTGTTTCACAACTTGAAGATGCATGGACTTCAACTCCCAGAATTCCCCTGCCAACCATGCTGGCTGGGGAATTCTGGGAGTTGAAGTCCAAATATCTTTAAAAGTTGCCAAATAGTTGAGAAACACTGTTTTATGCGCTGTGCTACGCGCCCCATGACTAATAGGGGGAGGAGCTTAGAATGGAGGCCCAGAATCCTGTGAAATCCTCCCTTCTAAGCCCCTCCTCCCTGCTAGTCATGTGACCCATATGAGAGAATTGGAAGGGGGGCTGCTCTTCTCTGCGCTCTCCAACCTTATCTAGTTCATTTACAAACCAAGTTTTTCTTTCATCAGTGTCTGCCCTCAATTTGGTGCCCCAGCTGCTCCTTTTTCCAGAAATAATGGCGCTGACGTACAATCTTCTTCCCATAATTTCTTTCTCAACTTCCATTGGGTTAGAAAAGAGGAACGACGACGGGCAGCGGGAACTGTCGGAGGGCCAAGTGACGGAAAGGCAGCAGGGAAGAGCAAGGATATTTGGTAAACCAGTGCGTTTTTACTGGTGACGTCATTCTGTAAAACAGCGTATCTCAAAGTTGGCGACTTTTTAAAGACAGGGGGACTTTAACTCCCATGCTGGCTGGGGAATTCTGGGAGGTGAAGTCCACATATCTTAAAAGTGGTTAAGGTTGAGAAACACGGCCTTAAAACAATAACCTTAAGTTTGAGAAACACTGCTATAAAAGTCAAGACACCAGTAGCCATTTTGAAGAGGGGGGTTTCTGTTTAATACCATCGGCGCCCTCAAACTGTTTCACAACTCTGCATATTTTATAGTTCAGGCTCTGTGTGTCCTTGGGAGGACCCTTCCATAAAGACCAATTTGGTTTGTCCCCACCAAATGACCATACCAACTGAACATGGCCATTCTCCGTCATCCCCGATTCCTCATGCGTGGATGACTGAGACTCAAGACACAACCTTCCAGCGGGGTATTCCTTCCCGTTTCCTATTTTTGTTTCTCACAGTCATGGGACCTCTGATGTCTGGTAAGATTGGATCTTTGGCAGAAGCCTTGTCCGCAGTCCGTGCACCGATACGGCTTCTCTCCCGTGTGGATTCTCCGGTGGACAATCAGGTGCGCCCTCTGGCTGAAGCCTTGCCCGCACTCCACGCACGTATGCGGCTTCTCCCCCGTGTGGGTTCTCTGGTGCACCACAAGGTGCGTCCTTTGCGTGAAACTCTGGCCGCACTCCGCGCAAGCGTAAGGTTTCTCTCCCGTGTGGATCCTCTGATGCCGGATGAGGTTGGACCTCTGGCTGAAACTCTGCCCGCACTCAACACAGGTGTGAGGTTTTTCTCCCGTGTGGATCCTTTGATGGATCACCAGGTGTGCTTCCCAGGTGAAGGTCTGCCCGCACTCGGTGCACTGATGGGGCTTCTCTTTCGTGTGGATTCTCTGGTGAGCCACAAAGTTCTTCCTCCGATTGAAGGTCTTCCCGCAATCCAAGCACTGGCGCGGTTCTTCGCCCGCGTGGATTTTTTGATGCCGGATGAAATTCGATTGCCAGTTGAACATCTTCCCGCACTTCATGCACTGATATGGATTGCCTCTCAGGTAGATCCTCTCGTGGCTCCTGTGGCCCGGCTCCAGGCTGATGCTCGCCCCATCATCTGAGCCATGGTTGTAGGAAGCCTTCTCCTCTGCGTGGACTTTCTGGTGTTTAATCAGGTGAGGGCTCTGGCGAAAACATTTCCCACAGTCAAGACAGGCGAAGGGTTTCTCCCCGGTGTGAATCCTCTGATGGCTGGTGAGGTTGGCTCTCTGATTGAACCTCTTCCCACAGTCGGAGCACTTGTGAGGTTTTTCTCGGGTGTGGATGCTCTGGTGTCTCAGAAGGTTGCCCCGGCGGGTGAACATTTTCCCACACCTGAAACACTGATAGGGTTCCTCTCCCATTGGGTCCTGTCTGACGCTCCCGGTCGGCTGATGGAGGGCACTGTCCCCTGTGTGAATCTTCTGATGCTTGAGAAGGTTGGATTTCTGCCCAAAGCTCTTCTCGCACTCAGAGCACTTGTACGGCTTCTCCCCCGTGTGGATTCGGAGGTGCCTCACCAGATTGGACCGCTGGCTGAAGCTCTGCCCACAGTCAACGCATTTGTGCGGCTTCTCGCCGGTGTGCAAGCGCTTGTGGATGATCAGGTGCGCCCTCCACCGGAAGCTCTTCCCACAGTCCGGACATCGGTACGGTTTCTCCCCAGTATGGATCCTTTGATGTGCATTCAGGTTGGTCCTCTGGTTGAACCGCTTCCCGCATTCGAGGCATTTGTGCGGCTTGTCTTTTGTGTGGATGCTCTGATGCCGGAGGAGGTTGCCTTTCCGGGAAAAGACCTTCCCGCACTTGAAGCACTGACAGGGATTTTCCCCAAGGGGATCCCTGTCCAATCTCTTATGACTGGACCTCTGGCTGAGTCGCTTCCCATTAGCCGAGCGTCGGGGCGGCTTGTCTCCCAAATGGACACTCTGATGCTTGACGAGGTTGGATTTCTGAGTGAAGCTCTTCTCGCACTCCAGGCATTTGTACGGTTTCTCCCCGGTGTGGACTCGGTGGTGCCGAACAAGATTGGAAACTTGGCTAAAACTCTGCCCGCAGTCTACACACTGGTGGGGTTTCTCCCCGGTGTGGATCCGCTGGTGAATGATGAGATTTGCGCTCCGACTGAAGCATTTCCCGCAGTCCACACAGGGGTAAGGCTTCTCGCCGGTATGGAATCGCTGGTGTCGCATAAAACTGGTTTCCCATTTGAAGTTTTTCCCGCACTTTAAGCACTGAAATGTCTTTCCTCCCACGTGGGTTCTCTGATGCCGGTTGAGGTTGGATTTCTGAGTGAAGCCCTTCCCACAAATAGCGCACACGTGTCTTCGCTTTCCTGTTGGCGTTCTGTCCTCCAAGACACGCTCCCTGGAAATCCCGCTCTCGCCGAGAATGGCGTTGTTTCGTCTCTTGTCTATGGGGAATCTCTGCTCCCACCTTGATGCCTCTTGTTCTCCAAAGTTTTCTTCTAGGACTTGAGTTTCGGCTTTTTCCAATAATGCTTCAAACACGGCCTCTTCATCCTCACTCTCCCACTTATCTGTCAAGATTAAAAGAGAGTGTTAGAAAAGCTAGAACTGAAAACAAGTGCAATGGTTGGAACGACACACTTTCATTTTCTGCGCTGATCCTTTTCTTCATGTAATGTATTTTTTGACATATGAGGTACTTCCCTCCCCCTAAAAGAGGGTAAAAATTTGGGTGCATCTTATAATCTGAATGTAGCCCCGCCCAATTGCTGGTCCCCACTCGCCGGCCTCTGCACACGTGCTCACAACCAGCAAACTAATGTGCGAAAGCTGACCAGGCTGTTTGCTAAGGATGCTAGCCAGATGAATACCGATGGATGCTGGCAGACAGAGGCAGATTTGTTTTCCTCCCCACAAAATTAAGGTGCGTCTTATACTCCGAAAAATACGATTTTTTTTTTTACCATTCTAATGAGTGACTACAATCAGTTTAAGATCATTTAACCACAATTTGTTTCAGGGCAGCAAATTTTAATTTGAAAGCTATCCTGTTCCCTGAGGCTTTGCATAATGTAAGAAACAGGTATATAGTTGGTCAAAACAATGTAAAAAAGATGCGGAGACTCTAGAAAGAGTGCAGAGAAGAGCAACAAAAATGATTAGGGGACTGGGGAGGAGTCGGCTTTGTGCTTTTGGGAAGCCTAGGTTAGAATAGTAATAAAAAAATAATTAAAATAAATGAATACATGGTAAAGCATCCGTACCCAACCAGTTGGCCTGCTCTTGCTTGATTTCCCGGCAAGGCTGTTTTTCGCCAGTGTCATCTTCTCTCGAAAAACTCATTGCTACTTCTTCAAACTCTCCTAGTACCTGAAAGATAAAAAAGCAAGAATGTGGGTGGCTGCAATTCTGGCTCTTTGAATCAGAATGATGACTCTGGTTCTGGCCCTTTGGGGGTGTACCTCTAATGTCAGAACACTACACATTTGAACACGGTGGGTGTTTGCTGCGCGACGGTGCAACAGTTTGATCAGGAAACAAACTTCACCATAAATGCTGGGAACCTACTGAGCGTTTAGTGCGAGATCGGGAGAAGTGGCAAGCAGTGTTTCTCAAACCTTGGCAATTTTGGGAGTTGAGGTCCACAATTCTTAAAAGTTGCCAAGTCTTGTCTACATTCGAAAGGTTCACCGACAAAAGGGTGAACGACAAAACTGCGCCTGACTAAACCGCGTTGCTGACGTCATCAACAGGGCGACAACAGGGCGGAGACAGAAGCACGCTATAAACCCTAAACCTAAATTTAACCCCTAACCCTAATCCTTAACCTAACCCTAACCCTAAACCTAACCCTAACCCATAACCTAACCCTAAACCTAACCCTTAACCTAACCCTAAACCTAACCGTAAAGCTAACCCTAACCTTAAGTTGAATCGGCTTTCTTTCAACGTGCTATTTAAAGCGACCTTCTTTCTCCGCGCTGGCTGTTGTCGCTGCGTTGATGACGTCAGCGACGCGGTTTAATCGGGCACGGTTTTGTCGTTCACCCTTTTGTCGGGTCACGCATTCAAAGAATGTGGGACAAGAATGCAGGACACTCAAAGAATCCAGGCCTGAGAAATTTTAAACAGGCAGTAAGATCTGGAGAAAGACTGGAAAACTTATTAATGGGTTTAGTACAGGGGTATCAAACTGGCGGCCCGTGGGCTGGATGCATCACGTGCTGGCCACCCCCATTTTAGTGAAGGGAGGGGAAAGTCGCGATATGTCATGTGATGGCGTGAGTTTGACACCCCCGAAGTGGGAAGGTCAGAAAGACCCAAAACTTTTCTGGGGAAGAGACTGGCTTGCTCACATTTCAGGCTGTTGGCTCAACTGATATCCTTCAAGGGAAAAAATCCAAAATCTCAGGCCCAAAGTTGATTGCTGACTGGAAAGCCCTATAAACTTTTTGTGTGAAACGGAGAAAAAAAAAAAAGAACTTGTGATAGATGCTTCTGATTAGGAAAAAAAAATAATTACAGAAAAAATGAAGAGCCTGCTATCACCACAAAATAAGAGCTAAAGTTATACTTATAATTGCTGTAAAGAAAATTGGAAGCTATTTTTTAATATATTTTCTTTTTTCCCTACATTTCGGTTTTATCTTGCTATTCTGCCTTTTCTTTATTTTAAACATGAATATCAACGACTCTAAATATATTCTGTCAAATATCATCTTTCTTTACTAAAACATTTTAGGCGACCAAGGCGAAGTGTTTATCCCTCAGCTGAGGAGGCTGCATCCTCGAATTCGATTCCCACCATGGATGAATGGCTACAAAAACTGATGGACTTAACAGAGATGGCTAAATTAACCATTTTTGATCAAAGAAAAGAAGATAAGAATGTTTGTTTCTGCTTGGAAACCGCTTCTGGACTTTTTGCTTGAGGTGGAACAAATGAAACTGATTACCGTATTTGTTGGAGTATAAGACACACCTTTTTCCGTCAGAAAAGAGGGTGAAAATCTGGGTGTGTCTTATACACTGAATAGAGCATTTTTGGCCCCCTGAAACCCTGCCCACTTTGCAAAAATGGCCATGCATAGCCTTTAGGAGGCTTCCAGAGTGCTCCTGGGGGCTGGGGAGGGTAGAAATGAGCGAAAAATGAGCTGTTTTTTGCTCATTTTTGCACCCCCCCCCAGCCCCCAGGAGCACTCTATAATCCTCCTAATAATGCCTCTTTTTCTTGAAAAAAATGGGCCCGTTTTCACGAAAAAGTGGCCATTTTTGCTCATTTTTGGCCTCCCCCAGCCCCCAGGAGCACTCTACAAGCCTCCTAAAGGCTATGCATGCCTTTTTTAAAAACAAAAAATGGACCTGTTTTCGGGAGGTCTGCAGATGCAAAAACTTTTTAATTTGCCTCTTCAAAATCTTGGTGCGTCTTATACTCCGGTATGTTGTTACTTATAAAGCGCTTCATGGTATTGGACCTGGGTACTTGAGAGACCGCCTGCTGCCAATTACCTCCAATAGACCTATTAGATCCCACAGACTAGGCCTCCTCCGAATTCCATCTACCGGCCAATGCCGATTGTCTACCACCCGGAGGAGGGCCTTCTCTGTGGCTGCTCCGGCCCTCTGGAACGAGCTCCCCGTGGAGATTCGAACCCTCACCACCCTTCAGGCTTTCCGCAAAGCCCTTAAAACCTGGCTGTTCCGACAGGCCTGGGGCTGACGAGTTCCCGTCCCCGCTCGAATTGTGTGGCTGTTGATTGTTTTTAAATTCTTATTGTAGTTGTTTATTTGTTTTTTTCCTCTTGTCTGTATTCCCTCCCCTTGATTTGTTAGCCACCCTGAGTCCCCCGAGAATAGGGCGGCATATAAGTGCAATCAAATCAAATCAAATCAAATCAAATGTCTTATACTCTGAAAAATAAGGTAAATTGATTTGTCATTATAGAAAAAGGCTAGCTTATAAAAGGTAAAGGTTCCCCTCGCACATATGTGCTAGTCATTCCGAACTCTAGGGGGCAGTGCTCATCTCTGTTTCAAAGCCGAAGAGCCAGCGCTGTCCGAAGACGTCTCCGTGGTCATGTGGCCGGCATGACTAAATGCCGAAGGTGCACAGAATGCTGTTATCTTCCCACCAAAGGTGGTCCCTATTTTTTCTACTTGCATTTGTTACGTGCTTTTGAACTTCTAGGTTGGCAGAAGCTGGGACAAGTAACGGGAGCTCCCTCCATTACACGGCACTAGGGATTCGAACTGCCGACCTTTCTGATCGACAAGCTCAGCATCTTAGCCACTGCTGTGGGAAAGTTAAAAGCTGAGGTTCGATGTTAATGCTTTATTTTACTGCAGCAGAGGGAATTGGACAAAGTCAACACTTTTTTTTCCCTTCCCCCCTCTCTACTTTCTTCCCCTTCCCTTTCCCTCTGTGTCCTACTATCTGCTTCTGTAGTTTTGTATTTTATATTACAAACTAATAAAATGGGGGGGAAAATAGCAGGAATTCTGGGAGTTGAAGTTCCACACGTTACAGTTAAACTAAGATTGAGAAATACTCAATCCACTTGTCGGTCCCTGATGGAACACAGTGAGATAGCAACAGCAACAGCATTTACACTTATATGCCGCTTCATAGTGCTTTACAGCAGCGGCCTCCAAAGCTTTAGGCACCAGGGACCAGCTCCGTGGAGAGAGCTTTTTCTGTGGACCAGAGGGGTGTGTGGTTTTGTGTGCTGCCTGCATCCCATGGATGGGGCTTCGTTTGGCCTACTTTCTGGCATGCTGCAGCCAGAGGTGGGTTCCTACCAGTTCGTCAAATCTACCGAACCGGTTAGAAGAGGTTCCACCAGTGGACCCGGAAAGCAGGCCACACCTACAGGTTCCAAAAAATTTTGAAACCCACCACTGGTCCTTGGATATGATTATTCTACAATATCATGCTCATATTTATAAAACTCAGTGCCTCTATGAAAGGTAAGGATGACTACTGCGTTTGTGGTGCAATCAGAACATTGCGTGTGTTGAAGTTGTTTTAACGCAAACCAAAGATGCCTTTTAAAAAACAAGTTTACATCATATTCTTATGCATGCCAGTGCTGTGTGTGAGGTAATTTAAGGTGGTTCTGACAAGTGTCGCCGGCATCTTCATATCCGGTCACATGGGTGACAAGCCACTCCCATCCAGTCACATGGGAGGCAAGCCACTCCCACAAAGGAGGCCACACCCACAGAGTAGGTTCGAACAATTTTTGAAACCCACCACTGGCTGAAGCCCAGTGCTGGTCCACAGATCAGAGGTTAGAGACCCCTGCTTTGCAGCCCTCTCTAAGCGGTTTAGAGAGTTAGCGTATCGCCCCACCCCACAACAATCTGGGTCCTCATTGGACTGACTTTGGAAAGATGGAAGGCTCAGTCAACTTTGAGCCGGTCAGGATCGAACTGCCAACAGCGGGTAAAGTTATCCTGCAAGACTGCACTTTACCCCCTGTACCACTGTGGCCCTTATGAGATGAAGGACTGATGGACTCATCCCCAATTCCCCATTCCACCCCAGAACCCCCTCCCCCTTACTTCCTGTTTCCACCTCTCAGTCTCTTGCTGCCTCAGCAGATAGTCCTCCACCAAGGCCACCGCCTGGGCACAGGTCTCCGGCCCGCTTTCTCCTACCCAGCCCTGGATGTCCTCAGGCAAGATGGCCAAGAACTGCTCCAGGACCACCAGCTCCACCATCCGTTCTTTCGAATTCAGCTCCGGCTGCAGCCAGTTGAGGCACAGCTCCCGCAGCCGGGCGCAGACGTCCCAAGGCCCTTCTGCCTCCTGGTAGCAAAGCCAGCGGAAGTGTTGCCGATGCAGTTCCGCGCTGGGCATCTCCTGGGCTTGGCCCTCTCCCTTCACCTCTCCATCCTCCCCTTGTTCGGCGGGGTCTGCATCCGAAATGGTCCTGAGGGGCCTCTCAGGTGGCAGAATCCCACCTGCCTCTTCTTGTAGGAGCTCTTCACCAGCCCTGGTTTCAGCAGGAACCGGGATCTGGGGGTGGCCCCACCCCGAATAAGGGGACTGTGTGTTCTTCAGGATGTCCCGCCATTGGGCTTCCCAACATGGCGACAGCCTCCCTTCCCCGAGGTCCCGCTCCGTTGGCTTGGCTGTCATCCGGCTAAAATGCTCCCCGACGGTGAAAGTTTGGACCACGTAAGGGCTCCTCCTGAACCGGGTTGGGCCGGCCAACGCAAGGCTATTTCTTTCGAACTCCTCCATTTTGACTCCTTTTTCCACCCTGGTTTCGTACGGGTGGAGGCCCACAGAGGACACCTCCCGTTGCTCGGCCGCCATTTCGGCCTCGGCTCTGCTCAACCGCTCGCCTTCCCAGCCCAGCACTGGTTTCTTTCTGCGGACATGATCGAGGGGGTTGTGAGTCCACGTTTGGGCAAGTTCAGAGTGGTACTTACAAGGGACAGATGATGAGATTTCAGAGCTTCTCACCTACAGAAAAACTGGGAGCGTCTTCTCTCAACCGACTTCCTCCTGAAGGGCAGACAGAGAAACATGGATGAGGAGGAGGAAAAGTGTAACACTGAAGCAGCCACTCGCTGAATGGCAGAATCTAAGAGCAAGGGGCCACTGAAGTCATCCAATCCAGCTCCTTGCTCAGCGCAAGAATCCAGATTAAACCATTCTTAGGAAGTCGCTTTGAGCAACCAGCAGCCTAACAGCTGTCTGACGATACTCCCCACCACAAAATGGTTGTTACTTTTAGGAAGTATCTTCTCTTTTTTTTCCAATAATTTTTTATTATTTTTACATTTAATACAATGCAGTACCGTGAAGTCGAAGTGACCATTCATTCACATTATATACAGCTAGTCTCAACCATTGGCAATTAGCCTACTCAATACATTATCAATCCTTCTGTCCAATCGCAATATATACAGTTTGTTCCAGTCTTGTCACCTTGTCTTATACCAGTCATAAAATCTGTTCCAGACTTCAAAATATTCTGAATCCCCTTTATTTTTAAGTTCAAGAGTGAGCCTATCTGCACAGGCCAACACTTTTCTGATTATATCTAACTCTGATGGTGTATTTTCTTTTTTCCAATATTGTGCATGTTATGTGCGCTGCAATTAGTACATGTATAATTAAATAAAGTGTATCTTTCTTAAACCCCTCCGGTATTATACCTAGGAGAAAAATTTCCGGTTTAAACAAGATTTGGTCTCCCACCATTTGTTCTAACCATGATTGAATCATTTTCCAATAATTTTTTGCCTCATTGCACGTCCGCCACATAGGATAAAAAGTGCCTGGTGTTTTTTTTACACTTAGGAAGTGTCTTCTAATGTTCTGTCAGGATCTGCCCGCTTGCCAGTTAAATCCATGGAATGGCGTGGAATGGAATAGAATGGTGTTTCTTTAGCAACTTTTAAGATGAGTTGGACTTCAACTCCCAGAATTCCACAGCCAGCAAGATTGGCTGGGGGGAATTCTGGGAGTTGAAGTCCACTCATCTTAAACGTTTCCATGGTTGAGAAATGCTGTGATAATTAAACAATAAGCCGACAACCCCTCCCCTCCTCTTTGTGGCAGACCCTCAAATACTGGAGTACAGCTATCATGCCCCCCTAACTCCTCCTTTTCTCTAGAATAGCTATACTCAAATCTTGCAACCATTCATGTTTTAATCCCCAGGCCTTTAATCATCTTAGTTGCTCTTCTTTGCACTTTTCCCAAAGCCTCAACATCTTTTTTTGTAACGTGGTGATCCAAACTGGATGCAGTATTCCAGGTGTGGCCTTCTAAGGGTTTATAAAGCGGTACTAATACTTCACGTGATTTTGTTTCTGTGCCTCTATTTATACAACCGAGGATTGTATTAGCTTTTTTCGCTGCTGCCACACACGGCTGGCTCATGTTTATGTATTCTAAAGACACGCTGCTTGCCAAGTGCCCACATTTTTGCTCACATGACCACGGATGTGGCAACGGTTATAAATGCGAGGACTGACTGGAAGTCACTTTTTCAGCACTGTCACTTGAAACGGTGACTAAAGAAATGATTCTAAGTCAAGCGCATCTCGTTTTTGTTCCAATTCTGCTGTTAGGGCTGCCTTGGTTGAAAAGGGGAAGTTTCTGTTTCCCTTCAGCCTCGGTTCATACTGACATCTGTGGCTTCCGCCAATTTTTCCCTGGTTACAGATGACTTGTGGGAAAGAGGATCTTTGAATTTAATTGGCACAGTATTTTTAAATCTGAAATGCTCTGAACATCAATGAGAACGTATGTCGGGCTGGCCTGCACTGCAGACCAAATACTAGTTATACCAATGTTGTATTTTTCTTTCCTCACTTGCATTTGACCATGTTTATTTATATTCTCAATGTCCCACCCCTGTCAAATGGGAATATTTACGGATCAGCTGCAGAAAGGAGCAATTGTGAAACCCTTTTATGACCTAAACTTCCCCAGCAGCACGAAGCCGAGCCCTCGTTCCGATAAACCCCTTTTATTTAATTTACATTGAATTTCTCTTCAGCAAAATTCCCGGCCCACAGTCCGTCAAGATAGTTAGCAGTTAGCAGTTAGACTTATATACCGCTTCATAGGGCTTTCAGCCCTCTCTAAGCGGTTTACAGAGTCAGCATATTGCCCCCAACAACAATCTGGGTCCTCATTTTACCCACCTCGGAAGGATGGAAGGCTGAGTCAACCCTGAGCCGGTGAGATTTGAACAGCCGAACTACAGAACTGCAGTCAGCTGAAGTAGCCTGCAGTGCTGCATTTAACCACTGCGCCACCTTGGCTCTTCAAAATCACCGACTTTATCAGGCTTGGAGAGTGGCCGGGTCGGTATCTTTCAGACGCCTGCAATACTTGGCAAGAATGCAGGAATGAACTAATTGTCTCCTGCAAACTCCACTCCCCCTTCGCTCCTCTTTTATTTCCCCAGGGAGGAGCCATTCATCGTCCACCTGGGGCCTTACTCCCAAGTCGACCCCTGTTCTTTAGCTGTTCCCTTCACCTGGCAACTCTGCGCATGCGCACACTGGGAACAGGCTCCAGCTGTTCCTCTGCCTCACTGATGTCTGACTCTGAAGGCAGCTGATAACTGGCACTCAGCCCTGGGCCCCTCTCTGCCTCCGACACAGAGCCCTCATCAGGGCCCTCCCCGGACTCCGAAGACTGGCCCATCTTCCTCCCCAACCTCCTCACTGTCTGAATCTGCTGCCAGCTCCGCTGGCCACTGGTGGTCCATAACAAACCCATTGATCACACGGGGAATCTGAGCCTATGACCTTTAATGTGTTACAAACCGCAGCTGCTTATGGAATATAAAAAAAATCAAATAGCAATAGCAATAGGAATAGCAATAGAAATAGCAATAGCAGTTAGACTTATATACCGCTTCATAGGGCTTTCAGCCCTCTCTAAGCAGTTTACAGAGTCAGCATATTGCCCCCAACAACAATCCGGGTCCTCATTTTACCCACCTCGGAAGGATGGAAGGCTGAGTCAACCTTGAGCTGGTGAGATTTGAACAGCCGAACTGCAGAACTGCAGTCAGCTGAAGTAGCCTGCGGTGCTGCATTTAACCACTGCGCCACCTTGGCTCATACATAGCACTTAATAGCACTTAATACATAGACCAGGGGGTCCATAACCCACCATCCGTGGACCGGCACCAAGTCACGACATGCCAGAAACTGGGCCATGCAAACAAGTGAAGGCCTATCCACAAGATGCAGGCAGCCCATGAAAAACGCCCCCCTCCGGTCCTGGGAAAAACCTCTTTCCACAGAACTGGTCCCTGGTGACAAAAGGTCCTCAACTTACAACCACAGCGGAGCCCTCAATTTATGTTGCTAAGTGGGACATTTCTTAAGTGAGTTTTGCCCCGTTATAAAATCTTACTAAACACGGTTGTTAAGGGAATCACTGCAGTTGTTAAATTAGTAACACAGTTATTCAATGAATCTGGCTTCTCCATTGACTTTAACAATAATAATACAATAGCAGAGTTGGAAGGGACCTTGGAGGTCTTCTAGTCCAACCACCTGCTCAGGCAGGAAACCCTATACCATTTCAGATAAATGGCTATCCAACATCTTCTTAAACACTTCCAATGTTGGGGCATCTTTGTTTGAATTCTTAATCATATTTGTTTCAAGTCTTCTTAAAGTCTTCCAGTGTTGGGGCATTCACAACTTCTGGAGGAAAGCTGTTCCACTGATTAATTGTTCTAACTGTCAGGAAATTTCTCCTCAGTTCTAAGTTGCTTCTCTCCTTGATTAGTTTCTACCCATTGCTTCTTGTTCTACCCTCAGGTGCCTTGGAGAATAGTTTGACTCCCTCTTCTTTGTGGTTTAGTGGTTTAGTGGTTTATTAGCATTTGTAGGCCGCCCTTTTCCCTGAGGGGACTCAGGGCGGCTCACAGAAAACCAGGGAGAGGGGAATACAATATTAAGACAACAACATATAATAAAAATAGTAAGCAACATTCATTCATCATTCGGGCGGGGGCAGCCCCTGAGATATTGGAAGACTGCTATCATGTCTCCCCTAGTCGTTCTTTCTCTTAAAGTAGACATACCCAGTTCCTCAACCGTTCTTCATATGTTTTAGTCTCCAGTCCCCTAATCATCTTTGTTGCTCTTCTCTGCACTCTTTCTAGAGTCTCCACATCTTTTCTACATGGTGGTGACCAAAACTGGATGTAGTATTCCAAGTGTGGCCTTACCAAGGCCTTTTAAATTGGTATTAACACTTCACGTGATCTTGATTCTATCCCTCTGTTTATGCAGCCTAGAACTGTGTTGGCTTTTTTGGCAGCTGCTGCACACTGCTGGCTCACATTTAAATGGTTGCCCACTAGAACTCCACTTTGTTTGTCAGAAGGTTGTAAAGCATGACCCTGGGATTTTGCAACTGTCATAAGTATGAGTCAGTTGCCAAGCATCTGAATTTCAATCATGTGATCCTGGGAACTGCAACAACAGTTGTAAGTGTGAAAAACGGTCATAATTACAACAGGGCTGTTGTAATTTTGAACGGTCAGCACATGAACTTTTGTAAGTTGAGAACGACGTGTATACTGCTTGACAACAAAACTCACTTAAATGTTTCACTTAGCAACGGAAATTTTGGGCTCATGTCGTACGTCGAGGGCTACCTGCATTCAGATCTGTTTAAAAGCTGAACACCAGAGGAACACGCGTTTACTTGGCACACACTGCCAAGTTTTTCTCAATGTCCTGATCTGGTGAAATCCCACAACCGGAGGGGGTTTTTTTTCCTCCGTCTCAGCAAATTTGAGATGTGAGAACTTCAATTCCCAGAATTCCCCAGCACGATACTGAAGAAGCAATCTTCCCCTTTTGGACAAAGGAGTGGGGGGGGGGGGGAGTTATTGCTTAATCTCCAGAGCAAACACAAAAGGAGAAGAGGAGACTGGAAAGAGGAACAACCAGGCAGGGGGGGGGAAAAAGCAGAGAATGCAGAAAGTGGAACTGGGGGACCAATCCGACCTTCAACAGTTCTTTCATTTCATTCTATTGCTTGTTATGTTCTAAATCTGTAAGATAAAAAACCAAGCTGCCTGCTAATTACTTTTGGTCAACCATTTTGAATTTGGTTGTGGGGGGATTTCAGCTAAAGAATTGGGTTGTTCTGACTGAGGCTTCCTGAGAGCATGAAGCCAACTCCTTGTCCTAACCAAAAAAAACCTTTTATTAATTTACTGTGAATTCATTCACAGCCAGCAAAGTCTTTCAGGGGAGGATTTACAGTCACAGACCTTATCTGGCTTGGAGAGCTGCCAGGCGGATACCTGCAAAATTTGGCAAGGAGTCTCGGAGAGTCACGAACCAATTAAGAGAACTAATGGTCTCCTGCAAACTCCACTCTCCTTTTGCTCCTCTTTTATATCCTCTGGGAGGGGCCATTCATCGCCCACCTGTGGCCTTACTCCCAAGTCAACCACTGTTCTTTAGCTGTTCCCTTTGTCTGGCAACTCTGTGCATGCGCACACTGGGAAACAGGCTCCAGCTGTTCCTCTGCCTCACTGAGGTCTGACTCCGAAGGCAGCTGTTATCTGTCAGACGGCCCTGTCCCCCTCTCTGCCTCCGACACAGAGCCCTCATCAGAGCCTTCCCCAGACTCCAGGACTGGCCCATCTTCCTCCCCAACCTCCTCACTGTCCAAATCTCCTGCCAGCTCTGCTGGCGGGCCACAACATGGGTAAAAACACCCCAGAATTCCCCCGTTTCCAGATTTCGGAAGCTGTAACCCCAACATGTGAAAACGGTTTTAAGTCAAGGAACGTCACTGCTTTTCTAGTTCCATCAGATTACGAAATTTGCGAATAGTTTTGTGCTCTCCCTTCCTAAAAGTATCCTTTCTTTCCAGCAGGGCAGCACAGTGCTCTTCTTGGAAAAAGTTAAGCGTGTTAGTATTGGGATGGGAGACCAAAAGGAAATCCAGGGGTTGCAGATTAGCCTGGGAGGTAAACAAAATACATTTCCAGAAAACAGTAGTGGTGAATCACACTTCTGTTTGGCCTGCGAGAAAATGGTAGGATAATGAAAGCCCCACAACCTTAACTTTAAAGTATCCCTGCTTTATGAAATAACCCAATTGCTTCAAAGAAAAGCTTCAATCATCATGAATTATCATTGAATATTCAGGCTCTGCTGAAACAAGATTATAGGTAGTCCTCGACTTACGACCAAAATTTCTGTCCCAAAGTGAAATGTTTGTTAAGTGAGCTTGCCCCATTTTACGACCTATCTTGTCACAGTCATTAAACGAATCAGTGCACTTGACCGTGCTGTGCCTAGATACTGTTACGTTAGTGACAGGGTTGTTAAGTGAATCTGGCTTCCCTATCGATTTTGCTCGTCAGAAAGTGACTGAAGGTTACAGAAAGTTTCAAAAGGGACCTCGGGACCCTGCAGCCGTTATAAATACAGGTCGCCCTCAATTTATGACACCACTGAGCCCAAAATTCATGTTGTGAGAGATTGGTTAGGTGAGCTTGCCCTGTCTTACGACTTTTATTGCCATGTTTCTTAAGTGAATCACTGCAGCTGTTAAATTAATAACATGGTTGTTAAGTGAATCTCGCTTCCCCATGAACTTCGCTTGTCAGAAGGTCGCAAAAGAGGATCGTGTGACCCCCTCAGGGACACAAGGCAACCGTCATAAACATTGTCAAGTATCCAGAGGCAAATCAGGTGATCCGAGGCACGCTGCAACAGTCACAAGTGTGAAAAATGGTCATAGAAGTCACTTTTTCCAGTGCGGCTGTAACTTCGGTCATTAAGTGAACCGTTGTAAGTCAAGGACTAGCTGCATAGCAAAAGTACCCCCACTGAGCAATGTCTTGTTAAGTGAGATGCACAACACTAAAGCAGGAACTCTTGCTGACCCAACTACCCTGTTTCTCTGAAAATAAGACCTCCCCAGATAATAAGCCCAATCGGGCTTTTGAGCGCATGCGCTAAAATAAGACCTCCCCCAAAATATTGCAACACAGCAGCAGCCATGAGGGGACCATATTCGCCGCTTCCTGCACCTCAAAAACAATAAGACACACACACACCCCCGAAAACAAGGCCAAGCACTTATTTCGGGGGTCAAAAGAAAATAAGACCCTGTCTTATTTTCGGGGAAACACGGTATGAAAAATTTTGAGGAGGAAAAAAGGAAGACACATAAAAACAGCCCCCCCAGCCTGAAGCCCAGAAAGGACAATTCAGTCTAACTGAAGAACGGCTAAGGCCTTAAGAAGCTGTGAAGAGCCTTTGCTTGAAACCCTGAAGAACGGCTGCCAGTGAATGGCTTAGTTCACACAACCCATTAAACCAGCTAGGAGAGGGGGGAAAAAACCTGGAAAGGTGCATTTGCAAAATGAGATCTTGACATTCTGTGAAGCCCAGTTTCATTACCCGCCTCTTTTGTGTCCCCGTGCATTGCGCAAACCTCCAAGTGAGTTAATTTATTGACCAGGTTACGAATGTTGTGCGAATACAGGAATGTACACCGCTCTTCTACAATTAAGGAGCCTTTGGGCCTACATTTCCGACAACCACAGAGGATTGCAAGGTGTGTGCTCACACCAACCAAACTGCAACCTAGTTATCAACTTTGAAGTGAGTGTGTTGCACGACTACTACCAGCTCCATGGCTTGTGTGGTTTGGTGCATTGTGCAAAGGCTGGAGAAAAACAGCTGCATTGAGGAAATCATCTCTAGATTAACCACAGTTTATGTCAGACGACAACCATAGCAGGAAAGTTAAAAACTACCTTACTGAGAAGAGCTGGAGATCAGACAAGGCCGGGTAGACAATATTAAGTTAAATACCCTTGAGAATTAGGCAGCTTCCTAAGCTGCTAGTCCTCTGCAAAAAGACTGCAGATGAGCACCCTGGTTTTGCATGGCAAAGAAACCCACAACCCTTAAACTGCAAAGAGGACTACAGACAATCTCGACTCACAACAGTTCATTTCGTGATGTTCAAAGATACAATGGCCCTCTAAAAAGGGACTGACGGCTGTTTTCCCACATCTACGACTATCGCAGGATCCTCATGGACACATAATCAAAATTCAGACGCCTGGCAAATGACTCTTATTTATGATAGTCACAACGTCCCAGGATCACATGATCCCCTTTTTGGTGACTTTCTGACAGTCAGTTAAGCCCCGCCTTACTAACTTAACGACCGCAATGATGGACTCAACAACTGTAGGCAAGAAAATCATAAAATGAGACACAGCTCACTTAACAAATGCTTTCCTTAACAGCAGCAAGCTTGGGGTCATAAGTTGAGGACTATCAATACCTCAAAATTTGGGACAACTTCTTGAAGTGGGGTTTGTCTGAAAACAAAGTAAAAGCGTAAAAAAAAAAGGGGGCAGCCAGTATCCTCCCCTAAGGGGGAGAAAGCCTTCTCGAAGGGGTTTGGCTATTCAGGTGGACCTGTACACATCTGAACTGAATCAGAATAGAGCTGGAAGGGACCTTGGTGGTCTTTTAGTCCAACCCCCTGCTCAAGCAGGAGATCCTATCCCATTTCAAACAAATGACTGTCCGGTCTCTTCTTAAAAATCTCCAGTGATGAAGACTCTACAAGTTACAACTCCTCCAGGCACTAGTTAATTGTTCTGTTAGGAAATTTCTCTTCAGTTCTAAGTTGCTTCTTTCCTTGATTTTGTACTTGTACTTGACGCCTCTTCACCCATCGTGGGTATAGGGGACTTCCATGGAAATTTGACGCCACTGTAATGGATACGGCGATCCATGGAAGCTGTTTCGGCTGGATATACCCAAGGGGACGCCAGTCCCAAGGGTCGACAGAGCCCGATTGGTGGGAACGGGGGGCACCACGTGAAGGCCGGGTTGTCGTTTGATAGTTGAGAGGCTTTGCAATAAGCGTTGCAATGCATATTTTGCGCATCAACTATCCTTGCCCGCCCCTTTCCTTGATTAGTTTCCACCCATTGTTTCCTGTCCTGCCCTCAGGTGCTCTGGAGAATAGTTTTGACTCCCTCTTCTTTATGGAAGCCTCTCAAATACTGGAATACACTATATTGCCAAAAGTATTCGCTCACCTGCCTTTACTCGCATATGAACTTACTGTAAGTGACATCCCATTCCTAATCCATAGGGTTCAATATGACATCGGTCCACCCTTTGCAGCTATAACAACTTCAACTCTTCTGGGAAGGCTGTCCACAAGGTTCAGGAGTGTGTTTATGGGCATTTTTGACTAATCCTCCAGAAGCGTATTTGTGAGGTCATACACTGATGTTGGATGAGTTTACGTGGCCTATCACTTCGTGGCTGAGTTACTATTGTTCCATGTTCTTATAATACAGCTGACAGTTGACTGTGAAATATTTAGGAGCGAGGAAATTTCACAACTGGATTTGTTGCACAGGTGGCATCCTATCACAGTTCCACGCTGGGATTCACTGAGCTCCCGAGAGCGACCCATTCTTTCACAAATGTTTGTAAAAACAGTCTGCATGCCTAGGTACTTGATTTTATACCCCTCTGGCCATGGAAGTGATTGGAACACCTGATTTTGATTGTTTGGATAGGTGAGTGAATACTTTTCGCAATATAGTGTACTTCTATCCTTCTTTTCTCTAGACTAGCCAAACTCAAATCCTCCAACCGTTTTTCGTATGCTTTAGCCTCCAGACCTTTAACCATCTTAGTTGCTCTTCTTTGTTCGTCATTGACAAAGAAGTCAAGGACTTCCAGAATTGCGGACTGGGCTTACAAAATCCGTTTACAAGTCTTCCCACAATCATCTTTTAAGTTAATCAAATTAAATCAGGCATGTTAACCAATATTTAACCAATTTCGTTGTGGACATGATGTACAAAGACAATAAAGGCTATACTATACTAGGTCTATGGAGATTCTCAAACCTCCAGGTCTTGATGGTCCCCCCCCCCCCGAAAGTCCAGTTGCCTCTTGAAAAAAAAAGCATGAACCAGACATGCACCACCCAACACCCCCCCCGACCCAGAGCCCAGCCGGCTGACACCCAACGCAAAAACCCAAAGCTGGCACAGCAAGTCGTCTGAACCCATCTTCCCCCTCCCAGAAGTAGATGGCTGTGGCTGATGGCCTTGGTTAGACCTACTTACCTCTAAGATTGGGATGGGTGGGAAGCGAGCGGGCTGTCTGCCCTCCCTTCCCTTAGGAGCCGCAGCCCCGAGGCACCCGCTCTTTTGCACCGGCGGCTCCGCTTCCCCACCCTCCGCTCGCAGCCGCCGTCTCGGCTCCTCTGCGCACCGACGGCGAACTGCACATCCCGGAGTGTCAAGAGGAGAAATGCGCCGCCCCCCCCCCACACGCCCACAAATTCCCACGCCTCTCTAGACCTCCGCGGCTCGTTGGTTTTAACCGCGGCTGCTCCGTGGCTTGGGAGGTCCCTCCCGTCTCCCTTCTCGCATTTCCGGCCCCGAGGAGGGAGGGGGGAGGAGGAAGAAGAAAGGGCTCCTCACGTGATCCCGTGGCGTCACGTGATCGCCCCCGTGAAGGCGCGAGGGTGGGGGGGATAGAACAATCTGGCGCGCAGGGAATGAACTTCTTCAACACTCCTTCCAATAGTCCCCGACTTCTGACTCTAATTGAGCCAAAAAGTTCTGTTGAATTGGTGGACTTGGCTCCGGTTTATGACCTTTCTTGCCGAGGTTGTTAAGCAACTCACTGCAGTTGCTTAGTTCAGTGTTTCTCAACCTTAGCAACTTGAAGATGTCTGGACTTCAACTCCCAGAATTCCCCAGCCAGCGAATGCATTCGCTGGCTGGGGAATTCTGGGAGTTGAAGTCCAGACATCTTCAAGTTGCTAAGGTTGAGAAACACTGGCTTAGTTAGTAACGTGGTTGTTAGGTCTATTCTGATTGAAAAATAAAAACAGATTTTTTAAAAAATATATAATAACCAGTGGTTAGCCTTCCACAACTCGTGTCTGCAACGTGTCGCGTTAACGGGATGAACTCGGTGAATTAGGAGAAGGTCGCGAAAGGACGGGAAATATTTGCGCTTCCTTTTCGCGGCCAAAGCCCGTTCCCGCCAAAGGGTTAAAATAGGAGCAGCGCGCCGGCTTCCTAGAGCGGCCCGGCGTGTGCGTCAGCCCGGCGCCAGCGAGCGTGCGTGAGGAACGTCGAAGGCCCCCACCTTTCCCAGCCCTCGCCTCCAAGCTCCGCCCCCCCCCCCCCCAACTCTCTGGATTTTGAATTTCTCAACTCGGGAGGTTCGGCTGTGAGTTTCGGAGGCTGCTTTGTCCGGCGGGGGGGAGGGGGAAGGGGAGGGGGTGAGGAGAGGGGATAATCGGGGGGGGGACGACAGCCGGGGGGGGGGAGGAGGAGGAGGAGAGGCAGTGTGGTCTAGTGGTTAAAGGCACCGGGCTATAGAAAGCGAGGCGGCGAGGTCTAGTGCCGCCTTGGGCGTGAAAGCCGGCTGGGTGACTTTGGGCTGGTTGCCTCTTTCTCGCTCCCCTCCACGGCAGGATCAGGAGACGAGCCGGTCGGGCGGTGATCTGTTGATCACGACCAACAGATCGATCCTGGAATGATCCCCCTCCCCCCCAAATAAAGGGGGATCTCCTTTTTGGGGGGTGGGTGGGTGGGGGAGGGCTCTAGGAAGAATCACAAAAGGGAGTGAGGAGGGGTCCAACAGGCTGGTTGTGGGTGGGATGGGGTGGTATTGTACCGGTAGTCCTCAACTTACGGCCACAATTGAGCCCAACGTTTCTGCAGCTAAGCTAGACATTTGCTCCCTGGGTTTTGCCCCGTTTCCTGACCTTCTTTTGGCCAGGCCTTTTAAGAAGGGAATCATGGCTAGTGGTTCAGTTAGTGACACAGTTGTAAAGTGAATCCGGCTTCCCCCACTGACTTGTTTGTCAGAAGGACCCCCGATCATTAAGTGAATCGTTAGAGTCGTTAAGTTAGTAGCAATGGTTGTTAAGTGAATCCAGCTTCCCCGTTGACTTTGTTGAGTTGCAAAAGGGGATCGCGGGACAGTGCAGCTGTCATAAATATGAGCCAGTGGCCAAGTGGCTGGATTTTGATCATGGGACCGTGGGAATGCTGCAACGGTTGTATGTGTGAAAAAATTGTCCTAAGTCACTTTTTTCAGTGCCGCTGTAACTCTGAGGGTCCCTAAATGAACTGTTGTAAATCAAGGACTGCCTGTATTAACCTAGCACAGGAGGAACAAAGAGAAAGACCCTCATTCTGTAATTCTATTTCATTCCTAGGACTTATTTGTGGAAATTTGTGGCAGTGTGAAAGCTGGCCTCACTTAACAACCAGGTTACTAATTTAACCACTGCTGGGATTTACTTAAATGTGGCAAGAAAAATAGTAAAATAGGGCAAAACTCACTTAACAAAATTCTCAGCAACATAAATTCTGGGCTCATTTGTAGTCGTAAATCGAGGACTACCTATATTTGCCTCATCTCAGAAATCATAAACTGTGGCTAAAAACTGATAAAGCAAGCATTTAAGTCCTTCCTTCCTTCCTCCTTCCTTCCTCCCTCCTCCCTCCCTCCCTCCTTCTTTCCTCCCTCCCTCCCACCCACCCTCCCTCCCACCCTCCCTCCCTCCCTCCCTCCTTCCTTCCTTCCTTCGGTTGAGGATAGAAAATTTCACAGCTATTATTGTGTGAAGTAGGTTGGTCTGAGACAGAGACTGTATTGCATCACCTAAGAAACCATAAACTATGGCTTACAAACCATGAGAAAACAGGCATTTAAATCCTTTCCTCCCTCCCTCAATCCCCAACACAGTCCATGATGGGCACATAATCCCACTAGCCCACCAGGATGAGGATTAACCTTGAACCTAAGTCTCTATGCTCTTCGTTAACATCTAACACCCTTCCTACATTTTTGCCCACAACTTATCGTTTCCTTTCTTCCCACCAGATAAAGGAGAAAACCATAAAATAGTGACAACAGCAGTGGGAAGTCTTTGATCTCCCAGGTGGTGGTGTTTCAACTGCCAACAGCTGCAATTAACTGGCTGGCTGGCATCTAGACTCTTCAAAGAATGGATGCTGTGGGCACCCAGCTCCCACATAGCATTTTTCTCAAATGCAGAAACTTTTTAAGATGCTGCAATAGCAATAGCAATAGCAGTAGACTTATATACCGCTTCATAGGGCTTTCAACCCTCTCTAAGCGGTTTACAGAGAGTCAGCATATTGCCCCCAACAATCCGGGTCCTCATTTTACCCACCTCGGAAGGATGGAAGGCTGAGTCAACCCTGAGCCGGTGAGATTTGAACCACTGAACTGCTGATCTAGCAGTAGCCTGCAGTGCTGCATTTAACCACTGCGCCACCTCGGCTCTAGGGGGCTTCACCCTTCCAATTCTCAGAATTCCCCAGCCAGCTAAGGCCACGGATCTTAAACGTTGCCGAGGTCGAGAAACACTGAGTTAGACGTTGCAATAAGCTTGTTTTTGCTCAATCGTGGTTTATCAAACGAACCGCCATCAGCTGGGTTCATCCAATGCTCTCGGGCAAAACTGAAGGAATAGCATTGGATTTCGCACAGCGTGTAACCCAGTTAACATGCATTTTTTTTAAATGGGAGAACTTCTTTTATCTAAAAGCAGGCTCAAACTTTTAATAGGTTTATTGAAGGATGGATCTGGCCAATTACACTTGGCCCATAAAGAATCCCATTCTATTCTATTCTAAATCCCAGTTTTCATCCATTATAATTATGGATGTGCAGTTACTTGACTTATGACCAAAATAGGAGCTGGAAAAAATTGCCACACCCGATTTTACCAGCTATTTTACTGTGGTCATTAAGCAAATGGCCGTGGTTGTTAAGTGAGACGTCACATGCGACTTTCTCCGTTGGCTTCCCCAGTGACTTTGCTTGTCGGAAACCTGCTGGTCACAAACGGCAATCATGTTGGTGCTGTGACGATTATCGATATGTCAGGTGCCTGAATTTTCACACCCCGAGACTACGGGGACACTGATGGCTGTAAGGGCGAGGACTGTTTGTAAGTTTTTAAAACACAGATGTAACTTTGAACAGTTAACTAAATAAATCATCATCAACTGAGGGATGCCTGCACATCAGATCTGAATATAATATTTGGGCATATGGACCGAAATTAAATTTAATCAACATTATAAATTCGCTTCACACAAGGCAATCCCCTTTGCAGATTGGCTTGGGCTTCAAAACCATCATCTCTATCAGGGGCCTCCAACATGAGCAACTTTAAGTATTGTGGGCTTCAATTCCCAGAATTCCCCAGCTAGTTCTTTTAATTTCAGGCCTTTCCCCAACCCATCGTTCGATTATATACCATCAAGTCAATGTCAACTCTTAGCAACTCCATAGATTTTCTTCTTCTCTTTTTCTTGGAGAGCCATTTGTCTGAAATAATATATGGTCTATTTCTGCCGGCTGCCGGCAATTCGAGCCTCACCGGCTAAAGGTTGATTCAGCCAAAGTCGGTAAAATGAGGACCCAGATCGTTTTGAGGGCAATAGGCTAACTCTGTAAACCACTTTAGAATGGGGCTGTAAAGAGCTAAGAAGCGGTATATAAGTCTTGAGTGCTACCGCTATCCCGTGACTCTGGGACACTGCAACTGTCATAAATGTAAATCAGTTGTCAAGCATTTGAATGTAAATCATGTGACACGATGCCGCAACGGTCATAATTGTGAAAAATGACCATTGGTTGCTTTTTTCCAGTGCCGTTGTAACTTTAAAACAGTCACAAACTGAACTGTTGTAACTCCTGGACTGCCTGTACACATTAACATTTCAATTTGATTAGTAGAACCAAATAAAGTAGAAATGTTAAAAAGATCCAAAAGAGGCCAGGGTGGCTGGGGAATTCTGGGAGTTGAAGTCCACAAGTCTTAAAGTTCCCAAGTTTGGACACCCCTGGTCTAGGCCATCTAACCATTGGAAGCGCAGTATTGTTTACATCAAAACAATCAGATACAGGTAGTGCTCAACTTATGACCACAATTAAGCCCAAAATTTCTTAAGTTGCTAAGTGAAACCTTTGTGAAGTGAAATGTACCCCCATTTTATGACATTTCTTGTCACAGTGGTTAAGCGAATTACTGCAGTCATTAAGTTAGTAATACAGTTTTAAGTGAATCTAGCTCCCCCCCCCCCCGTTGACTTTGCTCGTCAGAAGGTTGCAAAAGGGGATCATGTAACTCGAGGACATGCGACCCTCATAAATTATTGCCAAAGTTTGATCATGTGTCCATGGGGATACTCCTATGGTGTTAAGCATGAAAAACAGTGATCCGTCCCTTTTCAGTGTCATCGTAACTTTAAGAGATCCCTAAATGAACTGTTGTAAGTCAAGGACTACAGGTACTGGACCGGCATAGCCGGTCACAATGCAATCTGCAATTTGGCTGAGACCCCCACAGTCACACTGAGGGGAGGATGCTATGCCCCATTTTGGTAAGCGATAGCAATTGTCGCTGATGGCCCATTGATGAATGTCAACTGAATTTTATTTTATTTTATTTGATTCCAGGGATACCCCAAGCATGAAAACCGAAAAGGAAGCTGCAGGCAGCCCCACTGCTGAATCTGAGGGGAGCCTCCAGCTGGTTGTGACCGGGATTGTGGGGGAGGATTTGCCTGTAGCGATGCCATCCCAGATTAAAATGGAACCGGAAGAAGGACAGGTGACCACGTGGGAAGACCGATGGCAGAATTTCCTTAAAGAAGCAGAGTCCTCTTGCTCCATGTGGGGAAACACCCCACCCAAGGGCGACTCGGAAAGCCACGGGAGAAGGATCGTCACCATCCCGCCCGGCTTCCAGCAGGACGAACAAACCATTTCCGAGGAGGCCCACCGCCAGCACTTCAGGAGGTTCTGCTACCAGCCATCCGAAGGTCCCCGCATGGCTTGCAAGCGGCTGAAGAAGTTCTGCTGGGGGTGGCTGCAGCCAGAAAGACGTACCAAAGACCAGATCCTGGAGCTGGTGATCCTGGAGCAGTTCCTGGAGATCCTGCCAATGGAGATCCAGAGAAGAATTCGGGGATACGGAGCGGAGACATGTTCCGTGGCAGTTGCTCTGGCGGAGGAGTTCTTGCTGAGGCAGCAAGAGGCAGAGGAGGCAGAAGAGCAGGTGAGAAGGCAGGTCGTTCTTGACATACAATAGTCCGTTTAGTGACCGTTCGGAGTGGCAGCAGCATTGGAAAAGTGACCTATGCCCGTTTTTCACACTTACACGCGTGGTAGCATCCCCACGGTCATGTGATTTAAATTGGGATGCTTGGGGACTGACTCAAGGACCTTCCTAGCTAGGGCTGCCACCTGCCCTTCAAATAGGAGTTTTGAGTCCAGGAATACCTCCCCCCCCAGACTATGCACCATTCTTTATGACCCATCCAAGGTCATATACCCCCCCCCACCCACCCCCGATGACACCTAAGTTACTTTCTAACGCTAGAGATGTTTTTAATCTAATTGTTCATGTTTAATATTCCGTAAGGCAAAAATGGCTGTGAAAGTTGGACCATAAGAAAGGCTGAGCGCCTAAGAATTGAGGCCTTTGAACTGTGGTGTTGGAAAAGACTTTTGAGACTCCCGTGGACTGCAAGGTGATCAAACCGGTCAGTCCTCGAGGAAATCAACCCTGACTGCTCTTTAGAAGGAAATCAGATCCTGAAGATGAGACTCAAATACTTTGGCCACCTAACGAGAAGGAAGGACTCACTGGGGAAGAGCCTAATGCTGGGAACGATTGAGGGCAAAAGAAGAAGGGGACGACAGAGAATGAGGTGGCTGGATGGAGTCACCAAAGCAGTAGATGTGAGTTTAAATGGACTCTAGAGCAGTGTTTTTCAACCTTTTTTGTGCAAAGGCACACTTTTTTCATGAAAAAAATCACGAGGCACACCACCATTAGAAAATGTTAAAAAAATTTAACTCTATGCCTATATTGACTAGAGATTTAGAGATTTAGAGATTTATTAATATTTGTAGGCCGCCCTTTTCCCTGAGGGGACTCAGGGCGGCTCACATAAAATAGGGGAAGGGGAGATACAGACATTAAGATAAGACATATAATAAAATAATAAACAACATACATTCATCATTCGGGAGGGGAATTATCCTTGTCCCCAGGCCTGACGGGCGAGCCAGTTCTTCAAGGCTGTGCGGAAGGCCTGGACGGTGGCGAGGGTGCGAATCTCTACGGGGAGCTCGTTCCAAAGGGTCGGGGCTACTACTGAGAAGGCCCTCCTCCTTGTAGTTGCCAGCCGACACTGGCTGGCCGATGGTATACGGAGGAGGCCTAATCTATGTGATCTTATTGGTCGCAGGGATGTAATTGGCAGAAGGCGGTCTCTCAAGTATCCAGATCCACTGCCATGTAGGGCTTTATGGGTGACTAATAGCACCTTGAAGCGCATCCGGAGATCGACAGGTAGCCAGCGCAGCTCGCGGAGGATAGGTGTTATGCGGGTGAACCGAGGTGCACCCACAATCACTCGCGCGGCCGCATTCTGTACTAGCTGAAGTCGCCGGATGCTCTTCAAGGGCAGCCCCATGTAGAGCACGTTGCAGTATTCCAGCCTAGAGGTCACAAGGGCCCGGGTGACTGTTGTGAGAGCCTCCCGATTCAGGTAGGGTCGCAACTGGCGCACCAGGCGAACCTGGGCGAATGCCCCCCTGGTCACAGCCATTAAATGGTGGTCAAACGATAGCTGTGAGTCCAGCTATCTATAAAGTAATTCTCCCACGGCACACCTTACACTATGTCACGGCACACTAGTGTGCCGCGGCACAGTGGTTGAAAAACACTGCTCTAGAGGATGGTAGAGGACAGGAAGGCCTGGAGGAACATTGTCCATGGGGTGGCGATGGGTCGGACACGACTTCGCAATTAACAACGACAAGGCAAGAAGAAACAAGAATTGAAGAAAAACACCTTTGAACAATACAAATCAACAATAGTTTTCAAATAGCACTAAATTTATCAGAAGAGAAATTATTATTGTTACTTACTAATCAACCTATATAGCATCTGTAGTGAAATCTGATAAAATTACTCTCTATTTGAATTTTAGCAGTGACTTTGCCTGTAAGAGCTTATCTCAGCATGCCAATTATCCAAGAATAGATGGTCTGAAAAGTTCCACTTTTGAGCAATTCTTCATTTTGTAACCATGGGTAAAAAATACAGTGAAATCCTTTTTGTTTAGTTTCAACCTATCTCCATCAAAAAGGTGTAATAATCCCAACTCTCAAAATTCTAATCTTCTGTCATTGTTTTGTTTGTTGTTGTTGTTCCTTTAGGTCTCAAGTCCAGCTGATGAACAGGCTGGAGATTTCTGTGATTCTGGAGAGCCTTCAATGGGGACCCCAGAGAGACCTCCCTATAAAGAGATGAAACTGGAGGGAAATGAAGACGCTTCCTTATTAGGTCAGGATCTTCTGTTTCTTCAGCTCTGGGTGTTAAGAAAACCAAGTACTTCATAGAATCCTTTTTAGTGTTGGTGATTGAACATGCATTCTGTTTAAAGTGTGCTTGATTCTTGGCTTCCAATTCCTGGATATATATATATTTTGCGATTGTCAAACCAATACATGTTAGCTTATCTAGTTAACTATGGGCAAAAGGCTTAACAATTTCCATTTCCAAAAGAGCAAAAAAGGTCCACTTTTCACAAAAACGGGCCTGTTTTTCGTAAATAAAAGGGTATGGATAGCCTTTAGGAAGTTTATAGAGAGCCCCTGGGGGCTGGAGGGGGGTAAAATTGAGCAAAAAACGGGCCATTTTGTGCTCATTTCTGCCCTCCCCAGCCCCCAGGAGCTTTCTAAAAGCTTCCTAGAGGCTCTGCACGGCCATCTTGGTGAAGGCGGCGGGGTTTCAGGAGGCAAAAAAATGCTTTATTCAATATATAAGACACACCCAGATTTTCAGCCTCTTTTTTGAGGGAAAAAGGTGCGTCTTATACTCCGAAAGATACGGTAAACCCTTTTTTAATCTTTAAAGGCTTAAGTTAGCTAAATCATGAGAACGTTCATAATCTGTATAAATGCTACTGTCGCCAAGCAATATGGTGTGTTACTTGCGTTTTACAATAATTAAAGTATTATAACGTTGTACATCCCCCCCCCCTTCTAGAAAGTGACCAAGAGATGTATCAACCTATCGAAGAAGATCAGACAGACGCTTTCGACAGATCGGAGATAGAAGATGTTGTCATTGACTACCCCGAAGAAAACGAAACGCAGAACTCAAAAGAGAGCGAGCTGGACGGGGTCAACCTCTGGAGGTTCACTGTCCCGCCAAGACAGCACAAAGATGGACCACGACACACCTGCCTCCTTTGTGGGAGAGCGTTCACCCGAAAATCAAGCCTGAATAGACACCTCATTATTCATACTGGAGAGAAGCCCTACAAATGTGCTCACTGTGGGAAAAGCTTCAACCGGAAGACCAACCTGCTCTCCCACGAGATGGTTCACGCCAGAGACAAGTCGTATCAGTGTTCTGACTGTGGGAAAAACTTCAAACCGAAGTGGGGTGTCAACGCCTACCAGATCGACCACACGGGGGAGAAGGTTTACAAGTGCATTTCTTGTAAGAAGAGCTTCCGGCAGAGATTGGAACTGGGGAGGTTGTTGAACGGGCAGAAGAAGGAGTCCACCGCGGGACAGTTGAAAGGGGAGTGGAAAGATGGAGTCTTTGGCCCTCTAGAAGAGCGCGAGAAAGAGCCGGAAGGTGAGATCGCCGAAGAAAAAAACGTAGCCGTGATCAGCCCGTACGACGACCTCGATAAAATGAACAGCTCACCGATGCTGTATAAGGGAAGGCAGGGGAGCCCCTGCCCGATTTGCGGGAAAGTCTTTGCCACGCAATCGAGTGTGAACCGACACAAAAGGATCCACACGGGAGAGAAGCCGTATCAGTGCTCTGACTGCGGGAGAAGCTTCAACCAGAAGACGACCCTTCTAACCCACATTGTGATCCACACCGAGCAGAAGCCGTATCAGTGCTCGGAGTGCGGGAAGCACTTCCGGCATTCCTCGGGCCTGTTGGTGCACCAGAGGATGCACACGGGAGAGAAACCCTACAAGTGCGCCATCTGCCGGAAGAACTTCACCCAGCGGGCACACGTGGTCAAGCACTTTGTGAGAAAGCATGCGCGAGAGAAGCCGTCGGCTTACCTTTCTCAGTCCCCCCAGTAGTGGCGGCAGCTGTAACAGGATGCCACTCTTTCGCTTTGAGTTTGGAAATTGGTTTCTCCTCAGGAGAAACCTCCCCTCTTTGGGGTCTTCACAACTTTGTCTCCTTGTAGTTCACAGCACTGAGCACTTAAAACCACCAGACATGCACGACCCGCAGCCTCAAGGTCACAAGGGGTGGGTTGCCTTTTTGCAGAAGAAACGCTCAAATTAAGATCTGAAATAGACTGTGCTTTAAAACAGCTCCTCCTCAAACTCGGTTTGTGGGGTGTGTGTATGTGTATGTGTATGTGTGTGTGGAAACAGCACTGTCTGTTTGGGTCATCAAATACTCTGAAGACAAAGATGAAACTGTCAGCTGCCTCGGCAAAATTGCTGTGCCCCGTGACGTGAAGATTCCCAAAGGCAGTGAAACCGCAATGTGGGTCGTCTTTGCTTACTGACTGCTTCATTCAGTGACCAGTCGAAGTTACATTAGTGCTGAAAAGCTAACTTTACAACTGATATCTGCCCTCAACGGCCTTTCAGTATGCTTTCTCCTGTGCCTGACCTGTTGTTTTTCCATTTGCTTGCAGATTGGAGAGATTGGAGTAAGATTGCAAGAGAGTAAGCGGACACACAATGGGGGAATACACATTAAAAGTAATGTAGTGGCAATAGCAGCCAGTGTATTCTCCATTACAGACCTGCTTACTCTCTTGTAATCCCTTCCTCTTCAAACTCTCCACTGTGTAAGCCAGGATGGGGAGAAAATAGGTCAGGCGTAGGAGAGCTTGCCTACAGAAAACCCTCTTTTCTTCCCCCCTTTACAGAATGGAGAGATGAAGGGGTTACAAGAGAGTAAGCAGAGCACACAATGGGGACTACACTGGGCTGCAGCCAGAACCAAGACATTGATTTCAATGTGTATTCCCTATTGTGTGCTTGCTTACTTACTCCCTTGCAATCCCTTTCTCTCCAATGATTGTAAATATACATGTTCATTCCCCTTTTTTTGCTTATTATCCCAGAGGACTGGGAAAATAGAGAAAAGGGAAACCCAGTGATGGTCACGTGATTTCCCACTTAGTGGCCGCTTCACTTCACAACAGCCGCTGGTCCCAATTGTGGGTGTTCCAGAAAACGGTAGCCATTTCAAAAGAATCTGGCAAGTTTTTGAGCGAATGGGAATGACTGCAATGTATAACTGGTTGTAGGTAACCCTGGCGTTCTTTTGCACTGTAGCTCTTTCAAACGAAATGCTCGGTTTTTATGTTACTTCTAGGCATCCCGGAGTGTATGTGTGGAGAGGAAAATGATGAAAGCACCTGTGACATTGTGAACATAAGCTCCACCCCTTTTGTTTATGTGCCAGGACGTCTGCCCATAAGAAAGGGACGGAACTTGCTCTGCAATGCCTCGACGCCACTTTCGCCCTGTCGATCTGGCTTCACATCTTAACACTTTTTAATACTTTTTAAACGTTGGAATTCCCGCGAGGATTCCGAACTTTTACAGACTGGGACGATTTTAACAGGCCCATAAGGTCGGATTACAAATGGTTTCCCAGCTGCTGTGCTGGGGGCATTGCACCACCGTGGCAACTTCAAGTGGTGGGTACTTCAGCACGGGGCATCTGCCCTCTGAAATGCTACCTAGACCAGGGATGGTGAACCGTTTCAGCACCAAGTGACAAAAAGTGCTTGTTGGGCGACGCGCCCCGGAAGAGAAGCTGCCAAGTGGGCATACGCGCACTGGAAACTGAAACTTCATTTCCCGGTGCCTTTTCAGCATGCGCACCGGCCAGTTTCTCTTCCTGTTACTGGTGTGCATACGTGCATGACGATCAGCTGGCATGCGCGTAACAGAAATCAGAAGACCAGCTCTTCTGGTTTTGCGGCATTGCCGCGCGCGCAAAAAACAACTGATTGCCATGCGCGTATATGTACCAGAAACCCAGAAGAGGGTTCGGTGAGGCTGCGCATGCCCCCTCGGGCACACGTGCCATAGATGTGACCTAGATGTTTTTATTCTTTAGCATCGACTGATTTGGCTGCTGTTAAGTAGGAACTGAATGACTTTTCTACTCGTCTGTTTCTTTATCCAGCCATCCCATATGTGTAGCAAAGCTCCGTTTGGAAAGGATTGAACCTGTTCTGTTTACTTAATTATCATTAACCGTAACCTGATGCTTGTTTTTCATGCTCCTGCTTTCCTGCTGAGAGAGGCTGGAATAGTTGAACTAATTTCTCAGAAAATTTGGTTCTCTGTGGCAAGTAAGCGATGGGCACAATCTCTGTCGACGGGGAAGGAAAGTAGAAATATGTTACTTTTCGCAGAAGCTGATTAGAATAAAGCTAATAAGAACGTTGGCTCAGAAGCGACGTCTCTTTCACACATCCGGTGCGAGAATTACCCTGCCTCCCCAAAAATAAGACCTCCAATCGGGCTTTTGAGCGCATGAGCTAAAATAAGCCCTCCCCCAAAAATAAGCACTTCCTGAAAAGATTGCGACACAGCAGCAGCCATGAGGAGACCATGTTCGCCGCTTCCTGCACCTCAGAAATAACAAGACCTCCCCGGAAATAAGGCCAGGGGCTTATTTCAAAGGTCAAAAGAAAATAAGACCCCATCTTATTTTCGGGGAAAACACGGTATTGCAGTAGGAGGAAGAAAACTTCCTTCGATATTTTGGCTTTCTTCAAGAGTCCAATGATTGCGATGGCACTTTTTCCAGGCACAAAAATATTCATTGCTATGGGAAAGAGGGAAATAAAGATAGGCCACGACTTACACACGAGTTCATTTAGTGACCGTTCAAAGTTACAACGGCACTGAAGTGACTGACGACCATTTTTCACACTTGATCCTTGCACCATCCCCGTGGTGATGTGGTCTGTATTCGGATGCTTGGCAAATGACTCACTTTTATGATGGTTGCAGTGATCCCTTTTTGTGACCTCCTGACAAGCAAAGTCAATGGAGAAACCAGATTCATTTAATAACTGTGTGATTCATTGAACAACTGCACTGATTCACTTAACACATGTCTTATTTAACAAATGTCTCACTTAGCAACATAAATTTTGGGCTCTGGTGGTGTAAGTCAAGGACTACCTGTAATACATATACATACATACACACACATATACACGTACATCAGTGGTGGTTTTCAATTTTTTTTAGAACCTCTTCTGTAGGCGTGGCCTGCTTTGTGGGAGTGGCTTGCTGACCATGTGACTGGTTGGGAGTGGCTTGCTGACCATGTGACCAGGTGGGAGTGGCCAACTTGTAAAATGTGGTGAAACTCTTAACAACGCTCTTGCTTAGCAACCAAAATGTTGGCTCAGAAACTCTGGCATTTGAAGCACACAAGTCTAAAAGCTGTCAAGTTACAAGACCCTTGCACCCCTAACCCTTTAGAAAAAAAAACCCCAGGGGTGTTCAGACTTGACAGCTTTAAGACTTGTGGACTTCAACTCCCAGAATTCCTCCTCTCGCTCTTCATTTTGATGATGTGCGGACGGGTGGTGGGGGGAAGGAGCTGGAACCAGTTCTAAATGGCACTGGAGATTTGTGGAACTTCTTCTATAGGTTAGAACTAGCAGGAACCCATCCCTGACACATACATACATACAAATCATAATATATGCAAAAGAGTAAAATATCTCCATTAATATCAGACTGGATTTTCAGGAAATACTATTCTCAAAGTTAGTTTTTTTTTTTTTAAATTAAAGATAAAGGTAAATGTTTCCTTGGCACATATGTGCTAGTCATTCCTGACTCCATGGGGCTGTGCTCATCTCCATTTCAAAGCCAAAGAGCCAGGGTTGTCCAAAGACGTCTCCGTGGTCATGTGGCCAGCAGGACTAAACACCAAAGCCACATGGAACGCTGTTACCTTCCCACCAAAAGTGGACCCTATTTTTCTACTTGCATTATTCATGTGCTTTCAAATTGCTAGGTTGGCAGAAGCTGGGAGAAGGAACGGGAGCTCACTCCGTTACACAGCACTAGAGATTCGAACTACCAACCTTTCTGATTGACAAGCTCAGTGTCTTAGCCACTCGTCCCTTGTTTTTTAAATTAGCCATTTAAAAATTTACCCATTTTTTTTAAATTAAGGGGAACCATAGCTTGAAGTCAGAGTCTTCTTTTCAAAGACCATATCAGAACTTGGAGAGATGAGCGGGAGCTCACGTTTCATGAGAAATCGTGTGATTTTAAGATCTATGGGTTTTTTTTAATTATTTTTTTCTTAATGCACACAGACAAACTAAAACTCTTATTTCCTGTAACCTTTAAGTGGGTGTATTGTCTGCAGGGTAAAACCTTTTGAATCAAGGTATCTCAGATGGGTTAACTTTTTAGAATGCAGCCAAATGTGGGACACACGACACCTGTAAAATTGAGATTTTGCAAAAACTGATAAAAACATGTTATGATGTAGACATTATACTAAAGCAGCTTATGACAGCCAGTTTGGTCTAGCGGTTAAGGCACCGGACTAGAAAGCAGGAGACCGTGAGTTCAAGTCTCAGCTATGAAAGCCTGCTGGGTAACTTTGGGCCGTTCTCTCTTAGCCCAGCTCACCTCACAGGATGGTGGTTGTGGGGAAAATCGGAGGAGTGTGTGTTGGATAATCTTCCCCGCCTCGAGTTAATTTGTAAAAATAATACAGGCAGCCTATAAATAAATATAAATCATACCAAATGGCGCAAAACATTTCCTATGCTGATGTTTGACTGGCATACAATCCAAAATGGGTTGTTATTCTGGAGGCAAGTTGTTCCACCGATTAATTGTTCTGTCGGGGAATTTCTCCTTAGTTCTAGGTTGCTTAGTTTCCATCTATTGTTTCTTGTCCTGCCTTCAGGTTCTTTGGAGAATAGCTTGACTCCCTCTTCTTTGTGGCAATCCCTGAGATATTGGAACAAGTAATTAATTGTTAATTCTCACCGCCAGGAAATTTCTCCTTATTGTTAGATTGCTTCTCTCTCTGCTTAGTTTCTATCTATTGTTTCTTGTCCTGCCTTCAGGTACTTTGGAGAATAACTTGACTCCCTCTTCTTTATAGCAGCCCTTCAAATATTAGAACAGTGCTTTCATGTCCCCTAGTCCTTTTTTTCCCACTAGAATACATACCGAGTTCTTACATCTGTGAATGTATCCCAGCCATTAATGACCTTAGAAGCTTTGTCATTGTTGAAGGCATTGAGAAAACTGATAAGGAAATATTTCTGAAAGGATGATCCAATAGATCAGAGTTTCTGTAGAAGAGAGAGAAAGATTTATTTAAGAGTTGAGAAGCCTGGGCCAAACACTTTAGGTATCTAGGAAGGGCAAGGATGATCAAACATGCATTGTGATGTCATAATTCAAACCCTGTGGTTTACACATTGATGCTGGGAGGTGATTATGAGAGGATCTGCAATGCAATGTTTTGTCTCTCCCCCCCCCCAAGCCATTATTGCACATATCCGAGTCAGCAAGTGAGAAGGACTAGAGGTGACAAGACAGCAGTTTTCCAACGTCTGGGGCTGCCACAAAGAGGAGAGGGCCTGGTCAACCTATTTTCCAAAGCATTGATGAAAGAAATGTCCTTCTGGGTTCGGCTCCAAGTGGGGGAAAAGACACTGGAGACATGGAAGCTGCTTGGAAAGATGGTTTATTGGTGGACAGGACCGCATGGCTTGAGCCCTGAACAGAAAAGGTGATCACATGCTTCAATGTAGGTGGAGAAGAAGAGAAGGGAAGGCTGAAATGCTGAGTCCCTGGTTTTATGCCCTCTCTGGCCTTTGATCATGAGCTTGTATTCTCATTGGTTGTCAGACTCCCATGGGGCCATGCAGGGGCAACTCTCTTAAGTTGCGTTTTGAATCCAGGTTTGGTTGAGCTCTCAGATGCCATGTGGGGAGTTGAGTAAAGTGCCAATATTATCATGCCTTAATCCCATTCCCCTGGAGCTGAAGGGAGAGAACTCTTTATTATGTAAAGTGGACTAGCTTGGCCTTCTTAATGGCCCATTGACAAAGGGGGATGGGCAGGAAGCTGCAGGCAGCTATTCTGTCTTTTAAAACATGTTTTCACATCCAGAGAAATATTCTGCCTTTTCAATATTTCCTAGGATATTTCATTTCTCTGGGAGAGGGCTGGGTGATAACTTTCCAAAGCACCAGAAGGCAAGACAAGAAACGATGGAAATAAATCAAGGAGAGGACAAACTTAGGACATTTCTTTCAAAAGTTGTTTAGGGTTCACAAGAGATAAGCCAGACCCCCAATTTGTACTAACAAACTTTTCTTGTCTGAACCTAGTCTCCAGCTTGTTTATCAGTTGAGGAATGTTAAAAGCTAATCAATCTTGAACATCACTTTAAAAGAAAGAATATAAATCAGATTAAAATACAAACTAATTATGTTAATTAACAAATATCAAAGCCCATGTTATTTGTCTCTCACTATTTGGTCAAAAAGATAAAAAAAACAGACCCGGAAACCATCTTTTTTTTTGGGGGGGGGAGAATCTACCTCGCTTGCGAAAAACTACATTTCCCAGGAACCTTCGCGGAGGCTCCAAGGCACCTTCCGAACGGTGGCTTTTTCCCTCCTTCTCTACTTATTTTTTTTCCTCCTTTTCCCTTTTTGCAAAATGCGATCCGAGCCAAGGAGCGTCAAAAAAAATAATAATAATAAAGAGAGCGAAAACACGTCATAAGCATCGAAGGGAGCGGGACGCAAAGAAGGAAAAAACCTAATCCACCTTTTCATACATTCTGGGGAAGGGGAGAAATCTTTGCCAAAAATAATCACAAATATAGCAACAATCCAAAAGCTCTTTAAAAAGCGCCGCTTGGACCAATTTGGGAGGGGGGAATAAAGTGCATTTCAGAGGCAATTTGCTATTTGACTCGGTGAGCCTCACCCCTTCCTGCTCGGAGCCCTCCCACGGAAGCAGCTGTATTTATTTCATGCTCTCGGCTCGCAGCGAGGTCCACTTCCTTGTAGGAGGAGGAGGCGTCCTTGTTTTGGAGAAGGGGGGGCTGTCTCCCGCAGGGATCCGGGTGAGTGGCCGATCGGACCGCGGCTTTGGGAACTAAGGCTCAAAGAGGTTAGTAAGCGAAGCCCCCCCCCTCCACCCCCGTTGATTTCGATGGGAGATGATGACTTCCCCACACCGAGAAGGTCCTTAAAGCAAATCCAAAGGCGAAGGAGGACTTTCTTCGCAGCCCAGAAGCGGAGATGGGGGGCAGCTGAAGAGTTGCCACCCTAACATTTCAGGGGGGACGTTTTGGGTGGGGGGTGGGGGGGTCTGGACCCCTTCCCCCCTTCAGCTACGGAAACTATTGGGACCTTTCGGGCCGCCCCTCTCCCATTCAACCCCAGAGCCAGGATGGGGAAGGAGTGGAGAAAGAGAGAGACCCAATTCTTGTCCCTACTTTTAACCATCGTAGCTTCTTGGCGGGGTGGGGTGGGAGGTTCCTACTGGGCTAGCAGTCTTCTAGTATTTGAGGGGCTGCCACCAAGAATGAGGGGGGGGTCAATTTATTGTCCAAAGCCCCAGAAGGCAGGAGAAGAAACAATGGATGGAAACTAATCAGGGAGGGAAGCAACTTGGAATTAAGGAGAAACGTCCTCATAGTGGGGGGGGGGGGAAACTAACCAGTGAAACAGCTTGCCACCAGAAGTTGTAGGGGCTTCATCCCTGGAGGTTTTTAAGAAGAGACTCTGATAGTCACTTGTCTGAAATGGGATAGGACCTTGATGGGAAACCTATGGCACGCATGCCACAGGTGGCATGCAGAATCCTCTCTGCGGGCAAGCCAGCCGTAGCCCCAGCCCAGCTCCACGCACCTCCCCCTGGCCAGCTGGTCTTTGGGTCTCTCCACAGGTTTCCACCACCACCACCAGCACACCCTACCTTTCTCCTCCATTTCTGTCACCCACGCCAACCTGGAAGCCAAAACGGGGCATGGGGGTGCTGCACCAGCCCCTCCACACATCCCTTTGGGGATGGAAAGCCTCCTGCACCAACTTGGAAGTCAAAATGGGGCACAAAGAGGGCCAGGGCTCATGCGTGTGTGTGTGGGGAGCACTCTCGCAATGCATTTTGGGGCTTGGGGCTTGAGTGTGTGCATTTGCACACATACTTTGGGCACTCGGTATCAAAAAGGGATAGGATCTCCAGCTTGAGCAGGGGGCTGGACTGGAAGACCTCCCTTCCAGTTCTATTCTGATTCTGATTCAGTCCTTCTCTTATAGCTCAACCTATTTTGTGTGTGTGTAGGAAGTTTGGAGGCCAGGGTGTTCTCACTGCCCCCCCCCCTTGAGCTTCTGAAAAAAAAACTCCGATGTGGAGTTCAGCCAGTGCTTTGAACCATAATTGTATCTGAGATAGCAAGCCACAAAAGACTTGCCAAGGTTAAGCTGTTAGGCAGATACAGCTGGCTCTCAACGCACGACCAGCCACTGAGGCCAAAATTTGCTGCTGCTAAGCCGAGACGTTTGTTAAGCAAGTCTTACCCCGTTTTACAACCATCCTTGCCACCGTTGTTAAGGGAATCTCTGCAGATGTTAAGTTAGTAACACGGTTTTTATTGAATCTGGACTTGGCTTGTCGGAAGGTTACAACAGCGGAGCCTGTGATATTGCAACATTCATAAATATGAGTCGGTTGCCAAGCGTCTGAATTTTGACCCATGGGGATGCTGCAATGGTCGTAAGTGTGAAAAATGGTCGTAAGTCACTTTTTCCAGTGCCTTTGTAACTTTGAATGGTCACTAAATGAACTGTTGTTAAGTCGAAGACTACCTTGTACAGTTGTTCAGCCTTGACCCATGCTGGTGAGTTGTGACACCAAAATCTCTTATTTTTTTATATCTGAATAGCTGCACCTTGGAGCTGTAGAAACACCAGCCTTGTCAACGCAAATTGGGGAGAAAAATACAGGTAGACCTCGACTTACAACAGTTCATTTACTGCTCGAAGTTACAACGGCACTGAAAGTGATAGTTTTAAGTGAGAAGTGAAACTTAAGTGAGAAGTGAAAGTGATACGGGCGACATTACAGCGTTTAGCAATAGCATTTAGACTTCTATACCCCTTCACAGAACAAAAAATTGACATGAATCCTGAGCTGTTTCTTCTAGGAATAACAAAAAAAATAAATTAGTAAGGATATCCAATATTTAATGCTTCATATAATCACCGCTGCCAGAATTTCATATGCCCAAAGTTGGAAACTAAAAACCATTCCATCAAATGCAGAAAGCGTAAAAAAGGTGTTAGAATGCTCAGAAATGGACCAACTAAGAGATAGAGAGGAAACAAGATATGGAACAGGTGCGTGGCACGACAAAACCGCGCTCGTCAAAATCGCGGTGATAAAATCACGGCGCTAAAGCCGCGACGTCATCACCGCGCGTCATCACCGCCGCGACAACAGCGCGGCAACAGAAGGGCGCTTTAAAATGGCGCCACGGCAGAAAGCTGATTTCAATTAAGGTAAGGGTTAGGATTAGGTTTAGGGTTAGTTTTAGCGTTAGGTTTAGGGTTAGTTTTAGCGTTAGGTTTAGCGTTAGGTTTAGGGTTAGGTTTAGGGTTAGGGTTAGGTTTAGGGTTAGGTTTAGGGTTAGGTTTAGGGTACTGAGTGCTTGGGAACGCGCGGATTTGCCCTCCGCGATTATGTCATCGTGGTAGGGTCGCGTTTTTCCTTAGCGCTTCGAACGGCGCGAATTAGTCTTCGCGCTTATGTCTCCGCGGATAAGGGCTTCGCGGATTTGTGGTGGAACCGAACAGGTGGTATAATTGGCTTGAAAAGAAATGTAAAATCAATGCATAAGGAACACATAGCAAACAGAATGAAAAGAGATGGCATATATTTAGAAAGCAATAGATGGAAATATTGTATATAGATGTATATATTGTAAAAATGAGAAAGTATGAAACAAAGAAGAATATGTATAAAATAATAGAATGGAAAACGGAAACCAGAAAAAAAGAAATACCGATAGCAGAAATCTGTAAAAGTGTAATTGGGATTTTAATGTTTGGAAAAATTAAAAAGAAAAAGAAAGTGATGGTTTTTCACACTTATGACCCAAGGGTGGGTTGATGCTAGTTTTACTACCGGTTCTCAACCCTCGTGTGCGCTGTTCAATGCAAATTGTTCTTCGCGCAAAATGGCGGTGGCTCAGCGGTTGCGAGGGAACCCTGGGTCGTGGCAGGCCTAGGCCGCTGCCGTTCTGCGACCCAGGCCTGAATCTTACTACCGGTTTGGCCCAACCGGGAGCAACCCCCCTCTGTTATGACCGTTGCAGCATCCCCATGGTTATGTGATCCAAATTCAGACTTGGCAACTGACTCATATTTATGACGGTTGCAGTGTCCCGAGATCACATGATTCCCCTTTTGCGACTCTCTGACAAGCAAAGTCAATGGGGAAGCCAGATTCATTTAACAACTGTGTTACTAATTTAACAACCGCAGTGATTCTCTTTAGCCACTGTGGCAAGAAAAGTCATAAAACGAGGCAACACCCGCTTAACAAATTTCTTACTTAGCGACATCAATTTAGGGTTCCACTGTGGTCGTAAGTCGAGGACTACCTGTACCCGCAGAAACGGGGGCATTTTTGTGCTGCTGGGGGCTGAGGGAAAGCAAAAACTTTTTTTCTTACTTATCTCTTCGGAATCTTGGTGCGTCTTATACACCGGTGCGTCTTATAGTCCGAAAAATATGGTACTGACGAAGTTCCCTGAAAGGTGGCTGCTGTTTTTTTACCCTCTCCTAGTGGTGCTGTGGGTTCGATTCCCATTTTTTCAATCTTGTGTTTTTTTTAAAATAGCAATTGGGACTGGAATTGCCGTTGCTAAGCGATGCGAAATCGCATGTCTTCACTGCTTAGCAACAGCAATTCTGGCAATCCCAGTTGTTCATTGGGAAGCTAGGAGCATGTGGGTTGTTAAGTGAGGACCTCATAGGTTTGTGGCTTCCTGCTGGCTTTGCCTGTTCTTTGCTTGTGGGGAAACCAGCAACGAACACCCAAAATCATGATTAAGTGACCCTGGGATACAGCAAAAGTTGGAACTCCAAGGATGGGTGATAAGTACCACTTGTTCAGTGCCGTCCTAACTTTGAACCGTCGCTGAATGAATGGTCCTAAATCAACAACTAATGTCCCTGACTCCCAACAGTTCACTTAGTGACCATTCGATGTTACAATGACACTGAAAAAAGTGACTTATGACCAGTTTTCACACTTACGACCGTGGCAACATTCCCATGATCGTGCGATCAAACTCCGGGGCGCTTTCACAACTGACATATATTTATGACGGTTTCACTGCCCCAGGAACATGTGATCACCATGTGTTGCCTTCCCCAGCCGACTTCCGATAACCAAGTCAAGGGGGGGGGAGCCAGATTCGCTTAACGACCGCCTGATTCGCTGAACAGCTGCAGTGATTCGCTTTAACAACCGAGGCAAAAGATCGTAACACGAGGCAAACCTCACTCGCTTGGCAAGGGAAAATTTAGGGTTCGGTGGTTGTAAGTTGAAGACTAACTTTTATGTGTCAGACAGGCTTAAGGGCCTCTCCCCAAATCTGTTTTTTTTTTTTTTTTTGCTGTATTTGATTGGCAGCTGCCCTTCTCTTTCTGATTTACAACTTGATGGGCTTTTGAGGGAGGGAGGAGGTTTCCTTGGGGTGAGGCCCAACCTCTTTTATCTGGTTTGGAGAACTTTTTTCTCCCCTTTGTTTCCTTAAGGATTTAGTTCCTTCTTTTAAATACCTCCCGGAAGGGACTTTTCAGACAAGATCCCTATCTTTTGTCCACCCACATGCCTGCTTCATCTCTAGGTAGGGCAGCTTCGGCCTAGTCTCACCCAGACCACCTGTTCCTCCTGCGGGAAGGATGGATGGGTGACTTGTGAGTCGTGGGGTTGGGGGAGAGGGATTAGAAGTGTTGGGAAACTGAGGCACTGGTCTCTTCTCCCCGCAGAACGCCAGAGAGGCATTTCGCCATCGACTGTAGGTTTCCCTTGAGGGATCGGCTTTTTCTCAGTTGGAGAGAATTCCGGCTTGTCCATTGCCACGCGAAGCTGATGGCCGACGGAGAGGTGCCCCGGATGGGATTCAGCCTGCAGTTGCAAGCTGCTTTGGAGAAGTGGATGCAGCCGGGATTCAAAAGGCAGGATCTGGGCCGGGCGGCTCCCAAAGCGGGTGAGGAGCTGGGAGGAGACCGGAAGAGCTGCCGAGGGCTGGAGGGAACGGAGCAACTGGTAAAACAGGAGCCGGATCTCCTCTCTCAGCAGTGGGAAGCCCAGTGGCAGGAATTTTTGAAGATGACTGAGTCCCAGCAGCCCTGGGGGGTTGTGTCCCTGGTCCAGGAGGAGCCCTCGCCCTGGAATGATGCCAAGGCCTTCCTGGCTTCCTTCGAGCAGGTGGCTGAGGCCTGCCAGTGGCCTAGGGAGGAGTGGGCATCCCGGTTGCTGCCCGCCCTCCGAGGAGAAGCCGAGCGAGCGTACTGCAATCTGGGAAGCGCCGAGCGAGAGGATTATGGGAAAGTGAAGGCGGCCATTTTGCAGAGGGACGCCCTGGGCCGCGAGAAGCTGCGCCAGCACTTCCGCCGCTTCTGCTACCAGGAGGCGGAGGGCCCGCGGGGGGCCTATAGCCGCCTGCAGGCGCTTTGCCACCAATGGCTGAAGGTGGAGCACCACTCCAAGGAGCAGATCCTGGAGCTGCTGATCCTGGAGCAGTTCTTGGCCATCTTGCCGCCCGAGATCCAGAGCTGGGTCCGTGGAAACAGCCCCGAGACCTGCACCCAGGCGGTGTCCCTGGCTGAGGACTTTCTGCAAATGCACGTGGAAGGGCATCAGGAGCAGGAGGTAGGTCGATTCGGGAGTTTGCAGTTGGGACCGCAAGGCTTGGGACCTTCCTTTGCAGATCAAACCAGGTGTGTGAAGCAGGAGGCACGCGTCAACCTTCATGACTGACAGCTGTGCCATCAAAAGAATTTAGGGTCTGGCTTCAGGGCACGTCGGCCCTTCACCTTAGTCTAGATAGCAAACCATGAGTATAAACACCTACCTGTTTTGCATACCCAAACCTACCTGTTTGGTTACGGTGACTGAATCTTGCCAGTCTCCAAGTATATTTTTCTCCTCTTGCCTTTACTTCCCAGGGGCTGGGGGAGGGTCCCTTTTGGAGAAGCTTATTCCCCCCCCCTCCCCTCCAATTGCTTCAGTGGGCCGAGAAGACCCTTTCTTATACATGTAGTCCTCGACTTACAATCACAATTGAGTCCCAAATGTCCATTGCTAAAGAAGACAGCTGTTAAGGGAGTTTTGCCCCAAGGTTGACTCAGCCTTCCAACCTTCCAACAAAGATGATTAGGGGCCTGGAGGCTAAAACATACAGTTACATCAATTGGGTGTGTCTAGTCTTATGAAAAGAAGGACCAAGGGTGACATTATAGCATTTAGCAATAGCATTTAGACTTATATACCGCTTTACAGACCTCTTTAAGTGGTTTACAGAGTCAGCCCATCGCCCCCAACAATCTGGGTCCTCATTTTACCGCTGATGAAAGAATTGTCCTTCTGGGTTCGGCTCCAAGTGGGGGAAAAGACACTGGAGACATGGAGGCTGCTTGGAAAGATGGTTTATTGGTGGACAGGACCACATGGCTTGAGCTCCTGAACAGAAAAGGGGGATCACATGCTTCAATGTTGGTGGAGAAGAAGAGAAGGGCTGAGGGAGGGGCTTGCTAAGCTTTTTATAACCTGTTCAGTCCCACCTCTCTGTTTCCTGTTCCTGTGTAAGAAATGTATGCTGATTGGTTGTCAGACTCCCATGGGCCCATGCAGGGGCAACTCTCTAGGCTGCGTTTTGAATCCAGGTTTGGTTGAGCTCTCAGATGCCATGTCGTCAGTTGAGTAAAGGGCCAATATTATCATGCCTTAATCCCATCCCCTGGAGCTGAAGTGGAGAACTCTTTATTATGTAAAGTGGACTAGCTTGACCTTCTTAATGGCCCATTGACAAAGTGGGGATGGGCAGGAAGCTACAGGCAGCTATTCTGTCTTTTAAAACATGTTTCTTCCTTTTCACATCCAGAGAAATATTCTGCCTTTTCAATATTTCCTAGGATATTTCATTTTTCTGGGAGAGGGCTGGGTGATAACTTCCTACACCACCTCGGAAGGAGGGAAGGCTGAGTCAACCTTCAGCCTGGTGAGATTTGAACTGCCAAATTGCAGGCAGCCGGCAGTCAGCAGAAGTAGCCTGCAGTGTTCCAATATTTCAGGGGTTGCCGCAGAGAAGAGGGAGTCAAGCTGTTCTCCAAAGCACTTGAAAGCAGGGCAAGAAACAGGGGGATGAAAACTAATGAAGGTGAAAGAAGCAACCTAGAACCTAGTAGAAAATTCACAACAGAACAATTAATCAGTGGAACAACTTGCCACCAGAAATTGTAAATGCTCCAATACTGGAAGTCTTTAAGAAGATGTTGGGCATCCATTTGTCTGAAATGCTGTAGGGTTTCCTGCCTGAGCAGAGGGTTGGACTAGAAGGCCTCCAAGGTCCTTTCCAACTTGCTTATTCCATTTTATTCTTCTGAGGTGGGTAAAATGAGGGCTGACTCCGTAAACCTCTTAGAGAGGGCTGTAAAGCACCATGAAGCAGTATATAAGTCTAAGGGCTATTGCTATTGCTTTCTTGTCTCAGTTGTTAAGTTAGTGACATGGTGACTTCCAGTGTTGCAGCATTTACAGGCAAGTTGTTCAACTGATTAATTGTTCTGTCAGGAAATTTCTCCTCAGTTCTAAGTTGCTTCTCTCCTTGATTAGTTTCCACCCATTGCTTCTTGTTCTACCCTCAGGTGCCCTGGAGAATAGTTTGTTCTCCATAGGTTAGGATTAGGGTTAGACTAAAACATATGAAGAACGGTTGCAGGAACTGGGTATGTCTAGTTTAATGAAAAGAAGGACTAGGGGAGACATGATAGCAGTCTTTCAATATCTCAGCTTTGTGGCAGCCCCTGAGATATTGGAACACTGCTATGATGTCTCCCATAGTCCTTCTTTCTATTAAATTAGACATATCCAGTTCCTGCAACCATTCTTCATATGTTTTAGCCTCCAGTCCCCTAATCATCTTTGTTTCTCTTCTCTGCACTCTTTCTAGAACAGTGTTTCTCAACCTTGGCGACTTTAAGTCCTGTGGACTTCAACTCCCAGAATCCCCCAGCTGGACTTAAGGACTTAAAGTTGCCAAGGTTGAGAAACACTGCTCTAGAGTCTCCACATCTTTTCTACATCGTGGCGACTTTTAAGCCAAGGACTACCTGCCCTGTTGCTTTAGATCTGGCTTTTCCTCCTATCTCTCAAGGCTATTCCCACAGACTCCTGCAGGTCCCCAGGGAAGCATCGCAGACTCAATATAGAAAATACAGGCAGTCCTCGACTTACAGCAGTTCATTTAGCGACCGTTACAACGGCACTGAAAAAAAGTGACTGATGACCGTTGGAGCATTCCCAGGATCATTTGGATACTTGAAAACTGGTTCATATCTAGGATGGTCGCAGGGCCCCGGGGTCACATGATTCCCCTTTGGCAACCTCCTGACAAGCAGCGTCAATGGGGAAGCCAGACTCACTTAACAACCGTGTCACTGACTTAACGGCTGCGCTGGTTCGCTTAACAATAGCGGCAGGAAAAGCTGTAAAATGGGGCAAAACTCACTCTACAAATTTCTCACTTAGCAACATCAATTTTGGGCCCAATTGTGATCGTAAGTTGAGGACCACCTGTAACCACCGAGGTTCGTGCTTCTCCTCCTCCGAAATTCAGTGAACTACACAAGAATCTGCCCAGGGGTGGGCTTCTGCCCAGTTGCTGGGTGGGCGTGGCCATGGTGGGTGTGGCCTAGTCAGACTCCTGAACCATTGTGGGGGGGGGTCGTTTTTGCCTTCCCTTGAGGCTTTCCTTGAGCCTCTGGGAGGGCGAAAACTGCCTCAACCTGGGCTCCCGGGGCCGAAAACTGGTCCGTTTCCGGCCTTCCAGAACTTCTGGGAAGCCCGTTTTCCCCCCTCCCTGAGCCTCCACACAGGCCCTGCACTTACCATATTTTTCAGAAATAAGATGCACCTTTTCCCCCTCAAAACAGAGTGTGAAAATCTGGGGGCTTCTTATACACTGAATACAGCATTTTTGGCCGCCTGAAACCCCGCCGCCTTTGCAAAAATGGCAGTGCATAGCCTTTAGGAGGCTTCCAGAGTGCTCCTAAGGGCTGGGGAGGGCAAAAATGACCAAAAAACGGGCCGTTTTTTGCTTGTTTTTGCCCCCCCCCCCAGACCCCAGGAGCACTCTATAAGCCTCCTAAAGGCTATGCATGCCCTTTTTTTGGCAAAAAATGGGACCATTTTCCTGAAAAACAGGCTGTTTTTGGGAGGTCTGCATAGTGCAAAAACTTTTTTAAAAAATTTGCTTCTTCAAAATCTTGGTGCCTCTTATACTCCGAAAAATACGGTACCTCACATCCAAAATGGGCCGCATGGAGACTCCTGGGGTGGGTGGGGCGGGCAGGGCCAGTCAGGGGTGGGATTTGGAGGTTCTCCAAACCAGTCATAACATTAGCTATAGGTTCTCCTGAACCTGGGCAAACCCGTAGCAGCCCACCCCTGAGTCTGCCTGAGCTGCCTTCTGAATATGTTATCTTATTCTGGACTTTAAAAATGCTTCAGCCCCTTTTGCCATAGGGAACGATTCCTTCATATCTTCCTTCACTCCTTCCTGACTCTCTGCAGGTTAGGTAGCGAGAGGGACTGGCCCCCTCTCCTTAATTCCTGTGACCGAGAGCAAAATGAACCTGTGTCTCTCCCATCCCTGATCCAGCCCTTTCCCATCTACCCCATCTGGACCGTCCACCGGTCATCAGCCTTGCAACGCCCTCTTCTCCATCTCTCTCCCCGCCTTGTTGAAACAGATGTTTTCTCCTGTTTCCAGGTGCTCAAGGAAGTGAGGGATGCTGCAGAGGATTGTGGGAAGGGACCACTGTTCAGGGAGGCTAATCATGAGGGGAACTCTGGAGATGCCGGTGAGTGATACAAACGGACGACTTAAGGCCAGTTGGTCAAATATTTGGATGCAGTGCAATTCCTTTGGGTGGATATTTTTTAACTCCATCCCTTTCCTCCCTTCCCATTACCCTCCCCACTGCCAAATGGCTCCCCAAACATTTTCTTTAGATCTCTCTTTGGGATTATTATTATTATTTTTTCCATTTCTCCCATAGGTGAAGGGAGTAGAGGCGTTGACAAAATGGAGAAATATGGACTGGAGAATTCTGAGCCCGAAACCTCGCACGAGATGCTCAGCGGGCGAACGGAAGAGCCGGTGGCTCACTTCGGGGATCAGGAAAACCTTTCCCAAAGCCAAGACAGACTCATTTGGCCGCAGAAATTTCTTCCCAAGGAAATGGGCGATAGCGCTGTTCCTTGTCGAGGAAGTTACCGGGAGCTCGGCCAGATCAAAACGCCCATGGTTAAGAAGTACACCGCCTCCAGCGTTATCGCGAGGAGTTTCTACCATAAATCAAACTTTGCGAAACAAAAAAAAATCCACCCGGGAGAAAAAACATACAGCTGTTTGAATTGCGGGCGGAGATTCAGCCGTAGGTCGAATCTTAAACGCCACGAGGGCATCCACACAGGGGAGAGACCCCACGAGTGCTTGGAGTGTGGGAAGAAGTTCACTCGGAAGTCTTACCTCCTGAAACACAGCACCGTTCACATGTACGGGGCCGCCACATAGCAGTTGGCGAGAAAAGACGGAAATCGGAACTGTGGAAAAACGAGTCGAAAAAGTTGGGGATTTGATTCTCCGTCAGATCTTTATTGTTCTCAGGGAGCTTCTGTTGCCGGCTACATTGGAAATCCCGGGAAATACTAAGACCTGGGGGAAATGTTAATCTAGGGTACACAATATGGATGATTCCTCCGGAGGTTTATAGATTTTGGGGGATGAGCCCATAATGCACAGGAGAAGGAGGGAGAGATGCCTGTTTGCTTCCCCCTCACTCCTCTTTTGAGTTACAGGATGCCGTAACTCAGTCCCAAGACAATTATGATTTGGGATATTGTTATTTGGGATATTTCGTCTGTGAAAACAGGAGTGAAGACATATATGCCGAAGCTTAAATCCGAATGTCTATTTGGAAGGCTGGCGTGTTTCTATATAACAATGCAGAAGATGTTAAATATAACTATGAGACGGTATACACTTTGAATTCCTCCACGAGGAACGGATGCCACGCAAGAGAGGAGGGGAGCTGTTCCACGGGGAATTAGAAACACTCCCGCATCAAATCTGAGTGATCCAAATTCACTCATATTCATCAGAGCAGATTGATTGCTTCTTCCAAGATGATACAGGGCAGGGATGTCAAACTGGTGGCCCGTGGATCAGATGTGTCACGCGCAGGCCACACCCACTTTGGCTCCGCAAAGCCAAAAAACGTCACGATGCGCCACGTGGCGCAATCGAGTTTGACACCCATGATACAGCAAATGAAACTCTTCCGTTCCCCACCCCCCTTGTCATATTACTTTACAGTTTTTCCTTGCTGGTTTGGTCTATTTCAATGTTTCTGAACCTTGGCAACTTTAAGATGTGTGGACTTCCACTCCCAGAATTCCACACATCTTAAAGGTGACGACATTCAGAACTCCCAGTTTATTTGATTCCATTGATACGATCACCTTCCTTTCCCCAAGTGAGTAGCTTGTTAAAAACACAATGTTATGCAAAAAATAAAAATCAAGGACAGGAAAAATGTGACAGAAGAAAGCTCATTGAAACTTCTGTGGTGACAGCTCCAGGGCCGTCCTACTCAATACGTGAGGGAAGAACCAGGTTTTGGGAGTCCTTCTAAAAGCCCGGCAGAGCTGGGATCATGTGATTCTCAAAATGAATGATTTGGGAAAATGCTCCTTTGCCGAAGAGCCTCCTGGAAGAAGAAAATCCAGATAGAACTTTTGAGGAATGGTTATTCATCCCTACATATGTATGGGGAGCTCCTTATTTGAGACACTGCGGGACACGCAGTTGGGTCTCCGTGATCATAATTTGTCCAACTCTTAATTCTCAATCCATCCCCTCTGCCTACTTTCTACTATTCCTGCCAGCCCATTTAGAGCAACGTTTCTCACCCTTGTCTCTTTTAAGATGGATGGACTTCAACTCCCAGAATTCTCCCCTGCCAGTGTGTGGTTGACTGGGGAATCCTGGGAACAGAAGTCCACGCATCTTAATGTCGCTAAACTTGAGAAACTCTGGTTTAGAGAGAAAGCTCGCGGCTGGCCTCTGCTTTTCTCCATCTTTCTGTTCTGAGCCTGCTAGATATAATCCACATTTCTCTCTCTATCCCTCCCCATGCATATATATTAAAATAAAAGCTTGCAGTCTATTTGTAGTCTGGTTTGAGTAATTATTGCCCCGCTTTAAAGAAGTTATTCCCCTTTTATTTGCTGGAAATAAATCTGAACAAGCGGTACACAACCCGAGGATTTTTTTTTTTTTGTTCTTGGGGGGGGTTCATGTAAGTGTGTGAAAACAAGGGTGCACAATTACCAGGGTGAAGTAAAAAAATATTGCTTGTCTTCTACTCCCAAAGTTACTGCAGGCCCCCTTTGAAGTCTTGAAAAGACAAAGTTGAATGTAAAGATGCCTTCGGCTAAGATGCTGAGCTTGTTGATCAGAAGGTCAGCAATTTGGAGGTTCGAATCCCTAGCGCCGCGTAACCGAGTGAGCTCCCGTTACTTGTCCCAGCTTCTGCCAACCTAGCAGTTTGAAAGCACGTAAAAAATGCACGTAGAAAAATAGGAACCACCTTTGGTGGGAAGGTAACAGTGTTCCGTGTGCCTTCAGCATTCAGTTATGCCGCCCACATGACCATGGAGATGTCTTCGGACAGCGCTTTGAAACGGAGATGAGCATCGCCCCCTAGAGTTGGGAACGGCGAGGGGAACCTTTACCTTTAAACAATCATGCAATTTTTTTTTCACTTAAGTTAATTACCTGCTGTCAAGATTGCCTGCTCTAGTGGTTCTTCTTCCAGCTTAACCAAAACACTTAATCTTACAATCAAATAGTAAAAAAAATGTTTTGTTTGTCCATAGATCTCTCTTGTGGGAATCTGGCCATTGTCTTAAGTGCATTGTGGGGAATCGGGCTATTATCTTAAATCAGTGTTTCTCAACCTTGGCAACTTTAAGATATGTGAACTTCAACTCCCAGAATTCTGGGAGTTGAAGTCCACTCATCTTGAAAGTTTCCATGGTTGAGAAATGCTGCCTTAAACAATAGTTTAGGCATAGCATGCTACGTGAACACAAGTGGTTTGTTATTGAAGATCTAAGATTGTATGTTAGGTCTGAATGTAGCCATTGGGAAAGCTGATAGTGGAAGGATAAAGGAACAACAGGAGTATCTCAAACATTGCCATTTAGCAGCGTGATCTGCAACAAAGATTTGTAGTGTACTAGTTCAGAATTCCAGCCAAGCTTCAATTAATTTGTGTCAGAGGTGGTCTCTTGAGCTACAATTTTGCTCTAACTAACACGGGGATGATGAGTTCAAAATCTGCTTATGACATCCCAGCAGCAGCCTATTATATGAACCCAGCAATTCTGGCTTATTAACTGGGTTTTGAGAAGAGACACGTGATCTGATCTCAATTAGTCTTTCAATTATTATCCTAGATTATTTATCATGGAACACTCTAATTGCCCGGAAGAAAGCACACAAGCAGATTAAAAAGCAGAAACATCTGAACTCGAATGTGTGCTTCCTTAGGCTAAATTATATAAATGTCACATTATTCATTATCTGTGGACTATGGATGATGTTACATAGTTGGGTAATGAAACGTCTGCAAGAAAACAGCCAAGCTCAAAAGAGCACCAAGGACCTCGCAGCTCAACTCTGAGCTACAAATATTATCAGTAGCTATCAACTGATCAAAAGCTTGACAATATTTCCCCCACCTCTGTGGAGAGCCTCTCTGGGCAGCCAGTTTGCAAACCACATGATAAAGCAAAGAAGATCTGGAAAACATATATGAGTAGTCCTCCCTTAACGGTAGTAATTGGGCCAAATGTTCTGTTCTGTTGTTAAATGATGCAGCCCTAAAACAGGACTTCACATGATTGCTGACTTATGACAAGTCATGGCAATCTTAGGTTGCCACTGTTAAACAAATCCCTCAAAGATGCTTTAGTCAGGTTGGTGACCTGCCAATTCCTCCGTTCACTTATATTAGAAGCTGGCAGGTTGCAAACAGCAATCATGGGATGCTACGATACACACCCAGAATAACAGATTTAACAGAATTGGAAGGGACCTTGGAGGTCGTCTAGTCCAACCCCCTGCTCAAGATGGCTTAGACCATTTCAGACTGGGCAATTGCCTGTCCAATCTCCTTGAAACCCTCCAGCAATGGAGCACCCACAGCTTCTGAAGGCAAGGCCTTTCCACTGGTTAATTCTTCTCCCTCTCGAGAAATTTATCCTTATTTCTAGGGTGGATCTCTCCTCGGTAGGTAGTCCTCAAGTTACAACCATAATTGAGCCTGGAATTATAGTCATAAGTCGTGCTCAACTTGCACGATCGGCTGGCCGGAGCGCACACGTATGTGTATGCGGATGATTGAGTTGCGTGCGCCTATGCACAGGCACCAACCCACCATTCAAGTCAAATTGCGTGCGTGCATGCTGACTTAAGACTCACGTGGCCCAGATGTAAATAAGTGTGAATAGGTCTTGCGGGGTTAGGGACCCCCGATTTATATTAAATTGATTATTTTGATAGTAGACTTCACTCGTGATTTATTCTGCCCATAGCAAACTGCTAGTTGTTCCTTTGAGCTGTATGGTTCAGTATAAAAGCCCTTGAAATCGATAGATAAAACAATTCAGAGGAAATGTCTTGTGTAAATGAGCTTTACTCCCAGATATTTTTTCTGTAATCTACCAAATGTCATTAGGGTGGCATTTTCCTAAAAAGAGGCAGAGAGGATTCTACCTCTTTGATCTTTTTCCGTACGGAGTGTATAGAAAACCACCTGGGAAAATGTATAGTACAGGTAGTCCTCGACTTACAACGCTTCATTTACTGACCCTTCAAAGATATAACAGCACTGAAAAAAGTGATTTATGATCGGGGTTATTTTCCCACACTTATGACCTTGGTAGTATCCCCATGATCATGGGTTCAAAATTCAGATGCTTGGCCACTAACTCATACTTATGACCATGGCTGTGTCCCAAGGTCATGTGACCTTGTGACGAGCAAAGTCAGTGGGGGAAACCAGGTTCATTAAACAACCAAGTTACTAAGTTATTAACCCCTGGACGCTGCAACCGTCATAAATAGAGTCCGTTGCAAAGTGTCGGCATTTTGATCACGTGACTATAGGGATGCTGCAATGGTCATTAAGTGTGAAAAACAGTCATTAGCCACTTTTTCCAACTCCGCTGTAACTTTGAATGGTCACTAAACATGCTGTTGTAACTACGGTGCTCTGCTTAAGCACGGGGTTGGACTAGAAGACCTCTAAGGTCCCTTCCAACTCTTTTGCAGAAACATAAGGAAGGCAACAGGGCAAATTTTCCTCTGCTTCACCCTCCAGACATCCTCGTGCCCCCTCCTCTCCAAAACCACGTGCTATCCCTACCAAAAATCTTTTCAGCCAAGGCACAGTTTCAGTCTTCCCACAGAAAAACCAATAAATTCTTGGGAATTCCCTGCTTAAAGCATTCTTCTGCTGCTCGCTTGGAATTCCTAGCACCACAACATCAACTGTTTCTCTACGAAAGCTTTTTTTTTTTTTAGCTGCAATTAAACAGAGTTTTCCGGTGCCGGCTAAGTTGCAGGCTCTGGTTGAAGCTTTTCCCGCAATCAGAGCATTTGTAGGGCTTCTCTCCCGTGTGAATCCGCTGATGGCGGATGAGGTTCGTGGCCTGGTTAAAACGCTCCCCGCAGTACGAGCAGCCGTACGGCTTCTCCCCCGTGTGAGTCCGCCAGTGGCGCTTCAGGTTCGAGTTGTAGCTGAAACTCTTCCCACAGATGTCGCAAATCTTCCGGCTTCTCGCCTTCCGGGGTTTCAGAGGCTCCGGGGAACGAGTGAACATGGGTCCCTGAGCCACCGGTCGTTCCTGCCGACTGTCAGCAAGTTCGGCCTCTGAGTGAATCTGTGGGCCCTGATTTGAAAAAGCAGCCATTATCCGCTGAGAAGGGTCTTTCTCCAAGGTCTGCCAAGAGCTCACAGCTTCTGGAGAGGGGAAAAAAAAACCCAATAAAATCCAGAAATGTTCACTCAAGACAATCTCTACTTGAGAGAAATAAGGTTATTTGTGTAAAAGAGCCGAACCTGAGTGGCTCCATTTTTACACTTTACCTAATAAAAGCAAGCAGCACCTTGTAACACATTCAGCTTAATACCATATATAGAAGGAACATTTAGGAATATTGGAGCTGGGAGGTTACCTAAGGAAGAACAGGCTGGGTCAAATGGAGGCCTAATGGGAAAGTGCAGGCATCAGTTTCAAGAGGCTGACATAAGGGGATTGATTGTGCTTATAGATTCCTCATATGGTGGGAAGCGATTCCGCAAGGAGATTTTCAGCCTGGAAACTGTTTAACTGGTTGCCAAGATTTTGTATAATACATATTGTATAATAGGACTTTATATAACACGGACATTTAAGGAAGTGGACTGTTACCCCAAAAACTGTATTTAAGCTCTGTATCCAAAGCTGTCAGACAATCACTTTCCATCTTTCAAGATTGAGAATCCTTTTGCAAAAGCTTATCTTAAATAAATGCCTTTTGTTGTTCATGGTCTCCTAGCTTTTTTGTTCCTTTGTGAGCTAGAGATTTATTTTTCTCACACTACTGAACTGTGAACCAGAAGGGACAAACTGGGGTGAGCAAACTCCTCAGCACCAGCAGCTAAATTTAATAGAATAACAGAATTGGAAGGGACCTTGGAGGTCTTCTAGCCCAACCTCCTGCTCAGGTAGGAGACCCTATCCAATAGAAAGGAACAGAATGCCATAGAACACAATGAAACATAATTGAACACAATATAATGAAATAGTATAGAATGGAATAGAATGAAACATAACCAAACACAACACAGACAGACTTCAGTGGGATATAAATGGAATAAATAATCAAAGAAATAAAATAAATTATTGCCCTGAACTCCTTAAAGAAAGGGAGGAGCAGGGACTCAGTGATTAAGATGCTAGTAAAACTGGCAGTCCAGGTTCGAGACCCGAATGCTACGCGACAGGGTGAGTCCCATCCTCGCCTCGGCTCCTGCCAGCCTAGCTGTTCGAAAGCATGCCAATGTGAGTATATAAATAGACACCACTTCGGTGGGAAGGTAACAGCCTTCCCTGACATTATGCTGGCCACAGGACTGTGGAAATGTCTTCGGACAGCACTGGCTCAATGGTCTTGAAAGGAGATGAGCATCACCACCTATAGTTAGCTATGATTGTTCTGACCGAGGCTTCCCGAGAGCATGAAGCAAACTCCTTGTCCCGACAAAACCCCTTGTATTAATTTACTGTGGATTCTGCTCATTCGCATCCAGCAAAGTCTTTCAAGGGAGGATTTAAGTCACAGGCCTTCTCTGGCTTGGAGAGCCAATAGGCCGATACCTGCAAAATTTGGCAAGGAGTCTCAGAGAGTCACGAACCAATTAAGAGAACTAATGGTCTCCTGCAAACTCCACTCCCCTTTTGCTCCTCTTTTATATCCTCTGGGAGGGGCCTTTCATCGTCCACCTGTGGCTTTACTCCCAAGTCTACCCCTGTTCTTTAGCTGTTCCCTTCGTCTGGCAACTCTGTGCAGGCGCACACTGGGAACAGGCTCCACCTGTTCCTCTGCTTCACTGATGTCTGACTCTGAAGGCAGCTGATAACTGGCATACGGCCCTGTTCCCCCCTCTGCCTCCGACACAGAGCCCTCATCGGAGCCTTCCCCAGACTCCGAAGACTGGCCCATCTTCCTCCCCAACCTCCTCACTGTCCGAATCTGCTGCCAGCTTCACTGGCCGCTGGCGGGCCACAACAAATGACTCACAGAGTAAAAATCCATGGGGACTCCTTTTTTTAACCTTGAAGAAAAGTGCGCCTATGCATTCAGCCACTGGCAAAGGGGAGGCAAAGTCAGCCCCTGTGAAGTTCTTACCTAGAGGATCATTAACGTCTCTTTTTCTTTTGGTCTCAGCCTCCCTGCCTGGGCTCCTGTGGGTTGTTTTAGAAGATGCCTCCTCCACAACTGGGAAGTTCACCGTCAACACTTGGAAGAGGATCTGAAAAAGAAGAGGCTTGGCTGAGTTGTTTGCCAAAGACAAAGCATGTCAGAGGGAGGGACTTCTGCCTGCGGAGGGAATCCACGTCAGGAAGATGGCAGGGATGGCATCATGATGGAAGCCCCGCCTCTTTTGGGGCGGGGCTTCCACCCCACTACCGCAACGGCCATCTTGCAGACACCAACCTTGTACAGACCAACACGAGAGGGGAAATTGTCTCCTCTTCTTGTAATGTCAGAATTTGCAGTTGGAAAGGAGGGAGATTCACCAACCAATCTACATTTCAAATACCAAATACATTTCTGCAAGCAGCATGGGTTGTCCTTGACTTATGACCACCACGGAGCCCAACATTTCCGCTGCTTAGCAAGACAGTCGTGACGTGAGTTTCGTCCCGTTTCACTAATTTCCTTGCCACAGTGGTCAAATGAATCTCTACAGTTGTTAAGTTAGCAATGCAGTCATTAAGTGAATCTGCCTTCCCCACTGACTTTTTACTTGTCTCGAGGTCGCAAAAAGGGGAATCACATGACCTCCTCCGGGACACTGCGACAGTCATAAATATGAGCCAGTTGCCCAGCATCCGACTTTTGACCGTCTGACCATAGGGATGCTGCAACGATCATCACTGTGAAAAATTACGCATTGAGTAGCACAATATTAAAGCTGCCGATTTACAGGAACAAATTAAGAGCTCCTTATTAAAAGTAAACGCTTTCTGGCAGCACCCCAAATTAAATATAGAGCCGAGGTGGCGCAGTGGTTAGGGTGCAGTACTGCAGGCCACTTCAGCTGACTGTTATCTGCAGTTCAGTGATTCTAATCTCACCGACTCTAAGTTGACTCAGCCTTCCATCCTTCCGAGATGGGTAAAATGAGGACCCAGATTGTTGTTGGGGGCAATATGCTAACTCTGTAAACCGCTTAGAGAGGGCTGAAAGCCCTATGAAGCGGTATATAAGTCTAACTGCTATTGCTATATTGTAGTCCAAGCCAATTATATAGGGAAGTGCTCGATTTTAATTGTACAGGTAGCCCTGCACAACTGAGCCCCAAATTTCCATTTCTAAACATGACAGTTGCTAAGTGAATTTTTACCTCATTTTACCACCTTTCTTGCCACAGTGGTTAAGTCAATCACTGCAGCTGTCACGTTAGTAACACAGTTGTTAAGTGAATCTGGCTTCCCCATCGACTCTGCTTATCGCAAAAGGGGATCACACGACCCCAGGACACTGTCATAAGAATGAGTCAGTTGCCAACCACCCGGGTTTTGATCATGTGACCCTGGGAATGCGGCCATGTGAACAATGGTCTAAGGCACTTGTAACACGGCTCTGTAGTTTCAACTGGTCACTAAACAAAACTGTTGTAAGTCGAGGACTACCCACACAAAATCTTTCTCCGCTTTTTACCGACCTCTCCCTGGTTTGCTGCGACCGGAGTTTCAGCTCTTACCGTCTGCATCTGCCTCTTATTTTCCTGCTGCTTCAGCAGGAACTCCTCGGCCAGGGCGGCTGCTTGGGAACAAGTCTCGGGGTGCCTTCTCTTCACCCAGCTCTGCATCTCGGGGGGCAGGATGGTCAAGAAGTGCTCCAGGATCAACAGATCCAGGATATGCTCTTTGGTGTGCTTCTCCGGCTTCAGCCACTGACGGCAAAGGTAACCTAGTCGGCAAAGAGCCTCTCGGGGACCCTCAGCTTCCTGGTAGCGGAACTGGCGGAAGTGCTGGCGTTCTAATTCCGCACTTCCTGCTTCCTCCTTCAGAGCTTCCTGTCTTTTTTTCGTAAGCTTCCTGCTGCCTCCATCGCTCTCCCGGCTATGGAACTCTGCGTTCTTCCCAGCAGGCTGGGATGACTGCCTCGCCCTCTGCTCTTTGGCTGCTGGGCAGCCCTCTTGCTCCACAGAGGGGAAAAAATCGGGAATATTGTCTCGTGGCATGGCCTCCGGTGGCTCCACATTTCCCCACCCGGAACGTGAGGATTGCATGGTGTGCAGGAATGCCTGCCATTGAGCCTCCCAGCATCCGGACAGCCCCTTCTCCGGTTCCTGGGGTGGGTTCTTTTTCAGGTACTCCCCGATGGTCCCCACCTGCAAGACTCGAGGGAATCCCGCTTCCCTGCTGGAAGACTGAATTCCAGGCCATTCTTGTTTCTCCGTTTTGATGGCGGTTGTCACCTTGCGCTCCGAATGTGGCACTGACCTCTTGTTCTGCTTGGTGGACATTTTCTTTCCCAGAGCTGGTTACCAAGTGGACGAAGGGTCTGGACTGCAGAATTTGGCCTGATGGGGAAAAAAAGATACTGAAGAAATTCAGCGAGTTCTTTGTGACTTTGGATGGGTGGACCGAGGCGGGTGGCACAGATCGGGATTTATTTTCCTCCCACCAAGTGATGTTTCTGTTAGGAGGAAAAGAAATAAAGCAATAAGTTTAAGGTCCCCAAATTGCTGCCTTTTCTCTTGTAAGATCACTTCTGTGTCTTTTCAACATCTTTTGCTGCCTCTGGGAAGGGAGATGCTATAGATTTGTTTCGCGCTTCCTCTCCATGACCCATGAAACATGACACAGTGTTTCTCAACACTGGCAACTTCAAGACGGCTGGGGAATTCTGGGAGTTGAAGTCCACACATCTTGAAGTTGCGAAAGTGGAGAAACACCATTCTAACATATCAGAATCAGAAGAGAACTAGAAGGGACCTTGGAGGTCTTCCAGCCCAGCGCTCTGCTCCTGTAGGAGACCTTATACCCGTGATGGCGAACCTATGGCCCTTGGGCCCAAAGTGGCACATGGGCCATGTCACCTGGCATGTGTGGCATCACCTGTTCCTCTTTCAGGTTCCGGTCACGCATGTCAACACGACGATCAGCTGTACTTTGCGCATCGGCAGTGCCGGAAACCGGAAGAGCTGGTCTTCTGTTTTCAGCGGATTGCCATGCACGCCAGAAACTGGAAGATTTGCTGGGCGGTGCGCATGTGTACGCCGGAAACCAGAAGTTCATTTTCTGGTGTGCACATGCCCCCTGGGCAGCTCCTCTTCCTAGTCGTGGCCCAAATGAGCGCACGCGAAGGGCTCCCTTTTTGCCGAAAAGATTCTCCATACTGCCCTATTCAATTTCAGATAAATTGTCAGCGTTCCAAGAATCATGTAGAATTAAATCAGAGTCCAAAGGCAAAATGATCCTTAAAGTTCCAATTTAATAAAGCAGACATCTTAGCACATCTGTGTTAGTCCCAATTCTGGAAATTACATCAGAATCCCACCCAGTTAAAAGTTCATGATCTTGTCCCCACACCCACAATCCATCACATGGTCCAATCTTCTTATTTCACGCTGGCATCTCCACCCAGCTGCTTCCGGTCAGGTGTAAAAGTGCGGAGACAAAAGATGACCTTGGCTTCTAGTAAAGAATGAAAACAATACATTCCACAATCCTACTCCTATCTATTCCCCCCTCCCATCGACTATACTAATGAAACAGCATATTGAAATAAGCGAAAGTGTGGCAGGCCAAAGATCCTAACAGGAATATAATTGCAGGCCTGACATAAATAACTGTCCAGTCAATCTCTTCTTAAAAACCTCCAGTGATGGAGCTCCCACAACTTCTGGAGGCAAGCTGTTCCACTGATTAATTGTCCTCACTGTTAGGAAGTTTTTCCTTAATTCCAGGTTGCTTCTCTCCTTGATTAGTTTCCATCCATTGTTTCCTGTCCTGCCTTCAGGTGCTTTACAAAATAAATTAACCCTCTCTTTCTTGTGGCAATCTCTTAAATACTGGACTGCTGATATCATATCCTTACTAGTCCTTCTTTTCTCTAGACTAGCCAAACCTGAATATTCTTCAATATTCTGCAAATATTCTTCTTATGTTTTAGTCTACAGGCTTTTAATCATCTTAGTTGCTCTTCTTTGCTAATTTTTAATGCAATTTTTTTTTCTCCAAGCGAAATCCACAGAGGAGATTAATATTGTTTTTAACATGGTGATGTTTGTATCTGCAGCTTCATTTTAATCCTAGGATGGATTTCTTTAAGTCGCTTCCAATAGGAATGTCGGGTGCTGATCACTAGGAGAATCAGAGCCCACATAGGATCATCCCTGTAAGAAACCTGGGACGATTCCCTGAGATTCATAGATTCACACAAGCTTAAAAGTATATTTGCAACAAAAACTCACATTGGGCTAAGTGAGTGATTCTCAACTTGTGGGTCGGGACCCACTTGGGGGTCGAACGACCCTTTCACAGGGGTCGCCTAAGACCATCGGAAAACACATATTTTCATGGAAAACATAAAATAATTTTATGGCTGGGGGTCACCACAACATGAGGAACTTATTAAAGGTTCGTGACCTTAGGAAGGTTGAGACCCACTGGGCTAGATGACAATCCCACTACGAATGTTTAGAAACTCAAAATATATAAATAGCAATTACAGTTAATCCTCGATTTACAACCACAATTGAGCCCAAAAATACTGTTGTTAAGCAAAACAGTTGCTAAGTGACTTTTGCCCCATTTTATGACCTCTCTTGCCACAGTTGTTAAGTGAATCCCTACAGTTAAGTTAGTAACTTGATGGTTTTGAAGTGAGTCCAGTTTCCCTGTGGACTTTGCTTTTCAGAAGGTTGCAAATGGGGATTATGTGATTCCCCGGGGACACTGACACCGTCATAAATGTGAGTCAGTTCCCAAGTGTTTGAATTTTCATCACGGAGATGCGGCAATGGTCGTAAGTGTGAAAAATGATAATGAGTCACTTGGTAACTTGGAACAGTGACGGAACAATTGGTAGTAAGTTGAATTCAGGGTGCCCTTACATTTTGCACCAAGTTCCTCCAAGTATAACCTGCAGAAGGAACTATTAAAAAAAAACCTACAATATCCCAGCAAGGGGATGGAAAACAACGGTGAAACCCCATCAAAGCCAGCCACACGTAAACACGCTCCTCAGCTGCAGAGCGTTGCGCACGCCCACTTGAACCGAGATTCCCATCCATAAGGACTAGCAACTTGTTAGCCACCATTTCAAAGGCAATTCCCCGAGGCTGCTGTCTTCATGCACGTGGTGCCGAACAACGAACCTGCCCCAATCCTCATGCATTGCAAAGCAACTCTGGAGAACTGGGAGGGAACATCAATCAATCACAATCGACCAGACAATCAAACAAACTTTCCATGTTGTTAAATTTGCATTATAGTTCCATGCATGCTCCCACTCTGCCCGCCCTGGACTTACAGGTCCGCCTTCTCTGTTGCAGCCAAAGCCAAGGCTCACTTTGCTTTAATACTTTGCTAGTGGGCTGGACAGGAAGAGACACTCCCCCCCCCGCATCCCTTTGATTTATTATCCACCCCCCCTTAATCCCTCCTCTCTAGCCATTTCATCTCGGTGGCTCCATTCTTCTGGCACGGTGGTCTTTGAACTGAGAGAGTTCTCCTTGCCTAGAGAGGAAAGGGATTAGAGAGGGAGGGGGAGGAAGGAAATAAATAGGGGGGTGGGGAGACAGCAAAATTCAAGAGTCCAAGCCTTCCCCCCCCCCCCCGCTCTTGAGCCAAAGGAGGCATTTGGGGATGGGGGAAGGTAGTGAGAATAGAATAGAATTAGAATTCTTTATTGGCCAAGTGTGATTGGGACACACAAGGAATTTGCCTTTGGTGCATTATACTCACGTAAGAATTATAATACATTCATCAAGAACAGTGGTGGGTTTTTAAAAAATTTGGAACTTACTCTGTGGGTGTGGCCTCCTTTGTGGGAGTGGCTTGCCCACCAAGTGATCTGGTGGGCATGGTTTGCCAGCCATGTGTTCTCTCTCTCTCTCTCTCTCTCTCTCTCTCTCTCTCTCTCCCCCCCCTCTCTCTCCCCCCTTCCTTTTGTCTCTCTGTCCCTTTTTTCTTTTTTTCATCTCTCACTTTTTCTTTTTTCTTTCTTTCTTTCTTTCTTTCTTTCTTTCTTTCTTTTTTTCTTTCTTCCTTTCTTTCTCTTTCTCTATGTGTGTGTGTGTGTAGCAGTGGTGGGTTTCAAAAATTTTTTGGAACCTCTTCTTTAGGTGTGGCCTGCTTTCCGGGTCCACTGGTGAAACCTCTTCTAACTGGTTCGGTAGATTTGACGAACCGGTTCTATCGAATAGGTGCAAACTGGTAGGGACCCACCTCTGATCAAGAATAAAAAGACACAGCACTTGGTGATAGTCATAGGCAATCAAATCAGACTAGGAAACAATAAAACAATATAAATTGTAAAGATACAAGCAACATGGTTATAGTCATAAGTGGGAAGAGATAGGTACTAGGAAGGAAGAGAAGAAGAATAGTAATACAGTAATAGATAATTTGACAGTTGAGGGAATTATTTGTTTAGCAGAGTGAAGAGCCGAGGTGGCGCAGTGGTTAGAGTGCAGCACTGCAGGCTACTTCAGCTGACTGCAGTTCAGCAGTTCGGCTGTTCAAATCTCACCGGCTCAGGGTTGACTCAGCCTTCCATCCTTCCGAGGTGGGTGAAATGAGGACCCGGATTGTTGTTGGGGGCGATATGCTGACTCTGTAAACAGCTTAGAGAGGGCTGAAAGCCGTATGAAGCGGTATATAAGTCTAACTGCTATTGCTATTGCTATTTGGGGAAAAAACTGTCATTGTGTCGAGTTGTTCTGGTGTGCAGTGCCCTATAGTGTCGTTTTGAGGGCAGAAGTTGAAACAATTTCTGTCCAGGATGTGAGGGGTCTGTAGATATTTTCACTGCCCTCTTTTTGACTCCTGCAGTTTACGGGTCCTCCATGGAAGGCAGGTTGTCAGCCATTGGTTTTTCTGCAGTTCTGATTCTCCTCTGAAGTCTGTGTCTCTCTTGTTGGGCTGCAGAGCCAAACCAGACAGTTATGGAGATGCACATGAGAGACTCAATGATTCCTCTGAAGAACAGAATCAGCGACTCTATGGGCAGTTTGAGCTTCATGAATTGGCACAGAAAGAACATTCTTTCTTCTGCTTTTTGGATGACGTTTTCAATTTGCAAACTTGGGAGAGGGGTGGAATAAAGAAATCACACAGCCTTTATCCAGTATACAGGAAGTCCTCGATTTACAAACATTCATTTAGTGACTCTTTGAAGTTACAGTGAAAAAAGGGGCTCACAACCACTTTTCACGCCTAAAACCCTTGCGGCATCATCCCTGAGGCCACACAGGATCGAAATTTGGACACTTGGCAACCAGCATGTATTTTTGATGGCTGCAGTGTCCCGGGAACAGGAATCAGAATCAGAATAGAGCTGGAAGGGACCTTGGAGGTCTTCTAGTCCAGTCCCCTGCTCAAGCAGGAATCCCTGTATCATTTCAGATTTGGGCAGTACCCCAAATTATACATCTAAGCATAGATTTAATTTTGGGTACTGCCAGAAAGTGTTTACTTTTAATAGGAAACTGCAATTCCACCCCACCATCCGTAAATTGGCAGCTTTAGTGTTGGAAGAAATGTCCTTCTGGGTTCAGCTCCAAGTGGGGAAAAAGACACTGGAGACATGGAGGCTGCTTGGAAAGATGGTTTTAATGGTGGACAGGAACACATGGCTTGAGCCCTGAACAGAAAAGGTGATCACATGCTTCAATGTTGGTGGAGAAGGGAAGGGAAGGGAAGGGAGGGAAGCTGAGTCCCTGGTTTTATGCCCTCTCTGGCCTTTGATCTTGATCTTGTATTCTGATTGGTTGTCAGACTCCCATGGGGCGATGCAGGGGCAACTCTCTAGGCTGTGTTTTGAACCCAGGTTTGGTTAAGTTCCCAGATGCCATGTGGCGAGTTGCGTAAAGGGCCAATATTATCACGCCTTAATACCATCACTGGAGCTGAAGGGGAGAACTCTTTATTATGTAAAGTGGACTAGCTCAGGCTTTAATGGCTCATTAACAAAGGGGGATGGGCAGGAAGCTGCAGGCAGCTATTCTGTCTTTTAAAACATGTTTCTTCCTTTTCACATCCAGAGAAATATTCTGCCTTTTCAGTATTCCCTAGGATATTTCATTTTTCTCTGGGAGAGGGCTGGGTGAGAACTTCCTACACTAGTGTTAGCTGTTAGGCTACTGAATGGAAAAGGCTGCTAACGAGATCGACCGGGAACGTGTCCAAGCGAGCAGCCTTGGCACTGGTCTCCAACCTCCCGGTTCTTTAAGGGTTAAAACGAGCGAATCAGCGATGCTGCGATTCCTAGTGAAGACTTGCAGGGGGGGAAGGGGGGGGAGGAATTAGCTCTTTCCGGTCCGGCCCCTTTTCGAGCCTTTGGAAAAAAACAAAGTGGAATCCCTGAGTTTGAAGAAATGCAGCAGCTGCAGCGGGAGAGGAGGCGGGACCGTTGCAGCGAGACCAATTGCAGGGAACTGGTCTCGGAAAGATATGATTCCAATCAATCAATCAATCAATCTCCAAGATCCCTTCCAGCTCCTATTCTATTCATCAGAATAGAGCTGGAAGAGACCTTGGAGGTCTTCTAGTCCAGCCCCCTGCTCAAGCAGGAGGTCCTATATACCATTTCAGACAAATGCTTGTCCAATCTCTTCTTAAAAACCTCCGGTGATGGAGCATCGATAACTTCTGGTGTCAAGTTGTTCCACTTGTTGTCCTTAGTGTTAGAAAGTTGCTTCTCTCCTTGATTAGTTTCCCTCCATTGTTTCTTTCCTTGACAGGTGGGGACACTCTCTGTGCCCCCTTTGTCAACCTGGTGTGACAGGGAGGCTCCGGCGGCGATTTCTGGTTGCAGAAAAAGTGACTTACGACCATTTTTCACACCCAACAGTTGCAGCATCTCCAGTGTCACGTAATCAAGAGGCTTGGCAACTGACTCACATTCATGACGGTTGAAAGTATCCCGGGATCGTGCGATCCCCTTTTGCGACTTTCCGACAAGCAAAGCCAAGGGGGAAGCCAGATTGACTTAACAGTCGTGTTGCTGGCTTAACAACGGCAGTGATCCACTTAATAACCGTGGGAAGAAAAGTCACAAAATAGAGGCAATGTTCATTTCACAGACTTCTCACTTAGCAATGGAAATGTGGGGCTCAATTGTGGTTGTAAGTCAAGGACTACCTGAACACCTCCCTAGATAATTGGCTTTCACTACAGCTCAGACCATTTAATTGGATTTTTTTAAAAAAGAGGATGATGGTGTCAAGGAAGGGGAGCTTCTCACTGAATTTGTGATTGTAGAGAATAGGATTTGGGCATTTTTGTTGTCTTCATAAAACAAACTAGTATTCGTGCTTTCAGTGCATGGGAATAACTCAGTGGTGAAATTCAAATTTTTTTACTACCAGTTCTTTGGGCGTGGCTTGATGGGCGTGGCAGGGGAAGTGTTGTGGCCCAGCAGGAGCCGTTGGAGCTGCCACCAGACTCCGACAGCGAGGGGCCCTATGAGTCGCTTTGGAGGATGTGGAGGACCCTGGACAGGGTTCCGACTCCGAGCAGGGTGCGGAGAGGCTGGTTGGCCACCAGGAGGCGCCTGAGCCTTGGACCAGTGGGGAGGAGACAAGGGAGAGTGAGCCGGAGGCCACTAGTGAGTTGTTCCTGGATGCACGCCATCGAAGAGCTACTAGGCATCAGGAAAATTATGCAATTACAGGAGGTAATTGCACTCAGCTGGTGGTCATTAGGCTCCTCTCCAGACTATAAAAGGAATGCTTGTACACACGCCCCTTTTGCAGAAGTCAATACAGGAACGAACGTTGGAGAACATTATTGTGATCTTGGCAGGCTGGATTGCTGCCACGGCTTATCTGTGCTGGATTGCTGCCCAAGCTTGTCTGTGCTGGTTTGCTGCCAAGGACCTGTCTGTTAATTAAACGCCGTAACTTATCTTTGGCTCGGAGTGTGTGTTGGTGTGGGACGAGGGTGGTCAGAACAGGGAAGTATACAGCAAAACCTCCATTCCCACCCCACTCTGGGGCCAGCCAGACGTGGTATTTGCTGGTTCTCCGAACTACTCAAAATTTCTGCTACCGGTTCTCTAGAGTCTGTCAGAACCTGCTAAATTTCACCCATAGGGAAAACTCACTTCAAAAATGTCTCACTTAACAACAGGAATTTGGGGCTCAATTATGTTCGTAAATCGAGGACTAGCTGTAACTTCCACAGGGACAAAGTCTGAATATTGTATACTGTTCAGCTGTCAGAAATGTGGATTCTTCTAGTAGGGCAGCTTCCGTTTCCACTGAAACTTTCCATGATCTTCCATGGTGTCCCTCTCTTGTAATTTTGTCTTTGATTGATGGAACAATTTTTAGATCTCCTGTCATCACCTAATCATCTGATCCTTACATGTTCATTGGCTCTGTTTAAATTTCTTGGCTTTAAATGATAAAAAAGGAAATCTCTAGACCAGGGACATCATGCCTCCAAATTCCACACAATGGCAGAAGATAGATATGCCCTCATCTCCCCTTCGAGAGCATCCCAGAAGAATATAGTTGGCTGCTGTGAGAAACAAAATGCTGGACTAAGGCATGCTAACTTCTCTTTAGTACTAGTTTAAAATAAAAAAGAACAATATATTTTTGGTCCCTGTGTTTGTTGGATTTCATTTTGTTAGATAAGGCCATTTTCTGGTCTTGTCGGGATCCTTCGGGAACCTGAGCTTGCCTTCTGGGGTATTGGCTATTCCTGCCAGCTTAGTGTCATCTGCAAATTTGATGAGTTCCTCTTCTATTCCCTCATCTAATCATTTATGAAGATACTGAAGAATACTGGGCCTCAGTAAAAATAAATAAGGCTGGCTTCATCCTTTTTGACTTTCTGACACTCCCTCAAGATCTGGTCGTACACAAACCATCAGGCCCAAGAGGATTGGGGAAATATTGAGTGAGCCCCACTGTTAAAATAAAAATGGATTAAATCTGTCACCATTGCGTGTCATGTAAATTCAGATATTTAATAGTACAATCTCCAAAAATTGGGGGGGGGGGAGGAAAAAATTGCAAGTGCACAGTACAATATAGTCCTTTTATTTTACAGAATTTCATTTAGATCTATGTTATTCAGAGGACGCAAGCAGAGAGAAGCAGTCAGCATGATAATGTTTAGGGAGATGGGACCCCCACACCCACTAAGGCAGCGTTTCTCAACGGTGTCAACTTGAAGATGTCTGGACTTCAACTCCCAGAATTCCCCAGCCAGCAAATGCTGGCTGGGGAATTCTGGGAGTTGAAGTCCAGACATCTTCAAGTTGACAAGGTTGAGAAACACTGCACTAAGGACTTTGTGCTGAAAAAAAGATGAAGAGGGGATTGGTTTTGAGGGAAGTGCAGCCATCTTGATGTCCTCAGAAGGAAAAGGATGAGTTTCTTGAAAGAAAACATTTGGAAGAGCTTATTTGAAGAGTTTTCTGTTCGGTTTGGTAAGTTGGATGAGTCCAGGATCCTTTAAAAAAAAAATCAAAATAAGACCGTTGATGGATTAGAAAAATCTATGTAGAGAATTCTGTGAAACTTCCAATTTACTAAAAGAATTATGTGCAAGCGTCATTAGTAGAAACGAGATGATTGCTAGAACGTTCTCTTTCCCCAAATCAAATCAAACTTTTATGGTGGCCGTAGACCAGCAAAAAAGGGGGATGGGGTGCAGTTACTTAACAAGCATTAGAAGATGCACCAGAGTCTAAGATTACTATTACCACAAAAAGCTAAAAGATATAAAACAAAACGCCATGTAAAAAATAAGAGTCTAAAATAAGGGGTAGGAACATTAGATCCGACCTGGTAATTTTACGCATCTGGCATTTTGGCAGTCCAGTTCATGTGAGGTCAATTGAAAATTAGAAATGAAATCTAAAGAAGTATCCACTATGACAACTGCACTGCTTTTATTTAAAAGTCAACTATTTTTCTTTCAATTTCTTGAAACTGACAGAAAGAGCATTACATACTGTATAGTGTGTGTGTGTGTGTGTGTGTGTGTGTGTGTGTGCGCGTGTGTGTAACACAGAACATAGATGAGGGGGATTATTCAAGAAGTTTTTTTCAAATTGCAGGCAGTCCTCGCTTAACGACGGTAATGGAGTATGGAATTTCCATCGCCAAGTACAGGTAGTCCTCAACTTATAACCCCAAATTTATGTTCCTAAGTGAGAAATTTGTGAAGCGAGTTTTGCCCTATTTTACGACTTTTCTTGCCGCCTCTGTTAAGTGAATCACTGCAGTTGTTCAATTAGTAACCTGGTTGTTAAGTGAATCTGGCTTCCTCATTGACTTTAGTTATCGGAAGGTCGCAAAAGGAGATGGCGTGACCTCGGGGCACTGCAACCGTCATCAATGTGAGTCAGCTGTCAAGCATCCGAATGTAAATCACATGACCACGGGGATGCGAAAAGGGTCACAAGTGTGAAAAATGGTCATAGGTCACCATTTTCAGTGCTGTTGTATGTTTGAACCGTCACTCAATGAGCTGTTGTTAAGTTGAGGACTATCTACAATGTGATATTAGAGAGCAAAGTGAGTAACCACTCTGTCACTTGTCAGTCTCTGGTTACTGTTGTTAAACAAATCACCGAGGGTCATTAAGTGTAGGCCCTCCTGTGACCACAGCTTCCGACTTTCCGCTGGCTTCCCCATTGACTTTGCTTGCGGGAAGCCAGCAGGGGAGATAGTAAATTGTGATCCCACGACTACGGGATATTGCGATGGTCAAAAATCTGGGTTGGTTGCCAAGTACCCAGAATGTGATCATGTGACTATGGGATGCTTCCATGGGATGCTGCCACTAGTTATAAAGGCAGACTGATTGGCAAGCACCTGAATTGTGACCATGGGGTGGGAGATGGCACATTTTATGACAGCCAAAAGTGTTTTGGCTGTGGGCCAGTACTGGCTGCAGCTGTTTGGAACTGGGCCACGCAAGCAGCAGGCGTGCGAGTGCCTTCCGCTCACATAGAATCATTTCCTCTTCCCTTGGCCGTCGGTCTGCAAAGCCAGAGAGGTTCTTAGGGGGCTCTGCTTTAGGGGCTGTAAAGCACCCTTTGGGGAGGCTGATGTAATTCCGAATGGTCATTAAATGACCAGTGGTACTGTGTTTACCCCAAAATAAGCCCTAGCATGATTTTTTTCCCTAGGATGGCTTGTAATATAAGCCCCATCTCCCAAAATAAGCCCCGTTAAGATCGTGAACCAGATGGATGCATTTAATATTTCCCTAAAAATAAGACCTATTTGGAAAATAAGCCCTAATACGTCTTTTGGAGCAAAAATTAATATAAGACTTATTTTATATGTTGAGGACTACAGTCAATGAATTTATTGGGAAAGGAGGAGCTGACGTCGCAACAAGGCGACGTGTGATCTTGGAGCTCCAAGATTGAAGTCAATACTTTTGCCGCTGGACGGTCCTTTTGGACCTAAACCATCCCGAAGAGACAGTGATAGGGAAGAGTACGTCCTGCTGATCTCAATGACACCGCAAAGTCCCTGATTGATCCAGGAGAATGTCTTTTTGCCGGCGACAGAAGCACAGCCATTGAAGTGCTGAAGTTGGGACAGCTCCGCAATGGGAGGAAAACGGAAAGAGAAAGTGTATCCATTGGGTGAGAAAATCTTATTATTATAAAAGAGATTTACCCCCCCCCCCAAAAAAAAATTAAAGCTAAATTAAATTTGAAAACAGAAGAGAACAAGCCACGAAATTAAGCTACATTAGACAGTGTGTTATCCTTTTTTTAAATTTTTTTTTTTACAGATGGAACTTTTGCAAATGTTTCCTATTCTTTAAATTGAACGGATTAGTTTTTCTTCTACTACTTTTTATATTCTTTTTTTTATATCTATGGATTAAAATCATTTTCCTTATTTTTATAATGCTGGATTGGAGAGGGTTTTTTTTTTTTTTTTTTGCTCCATTTAAGAATTTTGTTTTCTTTAAGCCTGGAATATAAAGAAGATATAAAAGGAATACAAAGAGGGCTGTAATAACAGAGGGAAAGGAAGTAACTGCCCCTTGGAGGCTGGAGGCTTGGAAAGCTTGGAAATGTTGTTTATTCTTCTTTCTCTTTGATCATTTGATTTTGCATTTCAAGGTTCCTCAGCTTGTTTACAGAGAGTGATAGTGAGAAGAGCATGGGTTGTTTATACAGGTGCTTTTCGGGAGCTTCATTGGCAGCTGGAGTAGAGTGAAAACAAAGCCTTGTTTTGAAAGATTATAAATGAACTTGCTTTAAATTTAATAAAAAGTTTTGAATGCCAGAGTGGCAGTGTTTACAAGGCGGAAGAATGGCGCAACATGAAAAAGAAACCTTAACATTGCAAAAGATTATGTTTGAAATTCAAAAATTATTAGAAGTAACAGAGAGAATTGAGAAGAGATTGGAGAACATGGATCCTAGAAAGCAAAATTTGATGGAAAAATCGAGGATGTTCATCAAATGAAGAAAGTGGAGGTCAGAGTTCTAAAAATTGAAGGAAAAAATAAACAAAGAGAAGAGAAAATTGTTGATACTGACAGTAAACTGAGCCTGGTTGGAAATGGAAAGACTGAAATATGGAAAGGGGAGATAGATGGACTGGAGCTCTACCCCAGATCTCAAAGTATAGAAGAAGAAAAGAGAGAAGAATTGATGGAACTAAGGAGAGAAATTTTGTCAGAAACACTAGTGATAACCAAAGATAAGCTGATCGAAGAAGCAGATGGAGGGTTTCAAGCTTATACAAGATATGCAACAAGCAATAAGTTGCGAAGAAAAGTCCATACAAAACTTATTAAGGAAATAATCAGAATACTAATGCCACAAATGGCAAGAGACATAAGACTGCACTATTACTGGAAAGACACAGGTTGATGTAATGAAAGTTTAAAATAAAAAATTAAGTCAAATTTAGTTAAATTTAGAGCATTTTGTATAAAATGAAGTGATAATGGATACAGTTAAAGAATTGATTGATAATGATAACAGTGCATATATATATTGGTTTGATGAGGAAATTTGATATAAATTGCAAATGGTGACTACAAAAGGAGGTTTAGAAACTCAGTTATTAAATATAACCAATTTTTAATTAGAACATGTTATAAGGATGTAATGTAATTAAGTCAAATTTAGTTAAATTTAGAGCATTATGTATAAAATGAAGTGATAATGAATTCAGTTAAATAATTAATTGATTAATGATAATAATGCATATATGTATGTATGTATGTATATATGTATGTATTAAGTGTTACAACCCCTGGTATGCCCAAATATGGGAGGAAGCTCACTGCTTCCACTCTCTGTCAATCGGCTCGTCACAAGAGACCATCCAGACAGAAACCCAATATTTTTACTGTTGCCTTTGTTACATTTGTGTTGTATTTGTGCTGATAAATAAAGGGAGACTAGTATAGACCTATTTCAAGCTATTTAGCTCTCGTCAGCTAGCCATACCCTTACTGGTTCTAATCCCAGTAAGGGTATGGCTAGCTGATGAGAGCTAAATAGCTTGAAATAGATCTATACTAGTCTCCCTTTATTTATTTATCAGCACAAATACAACACACACACACACACATATATATATATTGGTTTGATAAGAGGAAATTTGATATAAATTGCAAATGGTGAGTACGAAAGTTTTAGAAACTCTGTTATTAAATATAACCAATTTTTATATAGAACATGTTATAAAGATGTAATGCTACTGGATGAATTGGGAAGAGCTAATGGAATGCCATTATGTGGTTTTGCTTTAAATTTGGAATATCTCATATAAAAGGACGTAAAAACAATTATAGTCAAATGAAGGTTGATGTATGATGATAGTAATATATGTATGTATGTATGTATGTATGTATGTATGTATGTATGTATACTTGATTTAAAATATATGATTTGATATGAATTCTAGGTGATGACTGTGGAAGGGATGCACAGAAGTTTTTGTAACCAATCGACACACTTTCTACAATTTGTAATGGAAGATGGTTTTTTTTGGGGGGGGGGTTGTGTATGTGTGTCTTGTCTGTTTGTGTTTATTAAAAAAAATTATTTATAAAAAAATGAATCACTGAAGGTAAAGGAAAGGATTGGAGTATGAATAACACTGCCATCTTACCAGTGCACGAACCAATTATTCCCCTTCCTGACCCAAGACACTAATTGTACCATCCTGCCCTTCTTTTCTCTCAACTTCACTTACCTTTTTGACAATTTGTTGCTATACGGCCGTGGTCAAAATAATTGTATTGCAGTCCAGGCTCATCTGAAGGGTGGGTGGGGTGATCAGGGCAAAAAAAGAGAAATATATGGTTATAAAACTAAACCCACATTGGAAAACCCGTAACTGCAGAACCCTTCCAAAGCTAAGCAAGTGGGGCTGGAGACACACAACCCAACCCAACACATTAAGTGTTCTCTCAGATTCAGCTTTGGGTTTCAATTTCAGATCAAGCTGCTTTGTAAGTCATATACACAACCCCAGAAACCCACCCAACTTCTCTGAGTAGCCGCAGAACATTACGATCAATTTTCACTGAGATTTTTTCCCCCAGGGTAGCTGGGAAGGTTTGGGTAGAGAGACGCTAAAAGAGAGAGAGAGAGAGAGAGAGAGAGAGAGAGATTTTTTCTCCCCTTACCACAGCAGTGGTGATTTCTTCCATGGAGAGTTCCGGCGGCCCGACGACAAGCTCTGTGAATTTCAGAAAGTTAATTCAGCGGGATGTTTTAACCACTTACAGGACTTCTGCGTCGGTGACAATTGTGGGTGTGATGGGAGGAGCTGGAAGATGTGGGCGTTACACAGGGGGTCAGCCCTGCAAGGCGGTTTAGGCAAGAAGCCAAGAAGTTCAACCAAGTCTGCTACCTCTCTCTACGTTCTGAAGTTAGCATCAGGCAAGGCTGAAAATATGAAGGGACCTTCTCACCCCACTGGCATTGGCCTGTCTCGCTACTGCCGGCAGAGAAGGCGTGCTGCGGGCTCCCTCAGCCTGATTATTCTGGCTGGCGGGATGATCCAGGAGGAAGGCCTTCTCTGCCCTGTGAAACACCTTGTCCTCCCCGATCTGAAGTTGGCCCTGACCCCCTTTTCTTTTCGTAAGGGCCTGAACACCTGGCTCTGCCAATTGGCCTCGGCCTTCAATGGGGGAACAGCACAGCAGAGGAGGTTGGTGAAGCAACAACGGATCCCACCTCCCTCCACTCCGACCCCGTCCACCACACGGTGTCCTAAAAGCTACAATGTTTGGTTTTAATTTAATTACGTTTAATTACACTTGGATGACTGTTAGCTGCCCAGAGTTACCCTATGGTAAGATGGGCAGCCAATTGATTTTATAAATCAATCAATCAATTTTGTAAGCAATCAGTTTTATAAACAAATCAATCAATTTTATAAACAAATCAATCAATTTTATAAACAAACCAATCATTCAATTTCATAAATAAATCAACCCTTTTTATAAATAAACTAGCTGATAACCTGGCATTGCCCGGGTATTTATTTATAGGGGAGAAATGTCCGGACCAAACATAATTTCTAAAGGTGGATTTTCCCCTTTACCAGAGGGAGCCCCCTTGTGGAGTACTATGAAGCCATTGCCATAGCAACTCCACTGCGCTGTACAGTAGAATCTATTTTACGGCAGTACAGTAGAAGCCATTTTAAAGACACAACAGGCTGCATCTTAACAGAACACGCACTCCGAGGGGTGTTAGGGGTGTCTTACCTCCACAGTATTTTTCTCCAGAGAGTAAGTCATCTGTGTACCAAGTTTGGTTGAAATTGTTCGAGGTGTTCCAGAATTATGCTGGAACATACACACACACAGCCATTTTTATATATTTGTCCCCTCCTCGCTTTGTACTCTCTGGAAAACTATCTGAGATGCTTCCCGCACCCCTTTTCCGTCTGTGGGCTCAGCGACCTTTTGCACACCAGTTGTCCCGTCTGCAGCTCTCCTGAGGTCATTGCCACAAACCATTGACACGCGGCTGTGGGAAATTCGGATGGAGAGAAGCGGTATGTTGCAAGGGGCCAGGTTGCTTGTGGCAGCCCTCTCTATTTCCCTAAGGGTATCTGCCCATCCCGCCAGATCAGACAGGGTGGAGGGCTCCAGGTCCTCTCACTGGGTGGGCCATGAGACATGGGCCTTCTCCACAGCAGCATCTACCCCAGAGATCTGGAAGACTGTGAGGACTTGGGACTATGTAGACCTAGCCGAAGAAGTTGGAAATGAGACTTGGCTCATCTCTCTTCCTCTTCTATAGCCCCCGCCCACTGTGCCTTTTGAGTCGGCACCTTTTGAGCCCCAAGCAGTATTTTATAGAAGGGGAGAGGAAGATGCTGTTGGTACAGCATCCCCTCCTTCCCGTGAACTCCACTTAAACTGTTTGGAAACCAGACTGAACTCACAAATCCGCCCCCTGCCGGATTCTCCTTTCTATCTCATCTATCTAAGTGCTTTTTGAAGGGGGGGAAACAATTAATTGCTCTCTTTTTACACCTCACAAGCCAAGCGTTACTCGGCTCCTTTGGGTTGTTGAGGCGGGAATCTTTCCCAATTTTTCCTACCCTCCATATTGCAAAGAGATTCTTAGTCAAGGGAAATGGTGACTTCCTGCTTTTGCCAGATCAGAATAAGTCGGATGGTGGATGCTACTGATTTAATTTCTCACCGTGTCCCACAGCACAAGGCTGAGGATCTGGGGGGAATTTTCAGCAGCAGTCAGATTTGGCCACCTGAAGTCTGTCCAGGCTGAGGACCACAGCATTGGCAATTCTTTAAAGAAGCACGAGATTCAGTTGCCACTTATCCTGGTGCTCCTAGAAAACTGATTAACCAGAACACCAGGAGATTTTATGTCTATGGAGATTCTCAATCATTTGGGTCCTGGTTGTGCCAACCATGGAGCTTTCATAACATCTACAGGCAAGTTGTTCCAACAATTAATTGTTCTAACAGGAAATTTCTCCTTTGTTCTAAGTTGCTTCTCTCCTTGATTAGTTTCCACCCATTGCTTCTTGTCCTACCCTCAGGTGCCTTGGAGAATAGTTTAACTCCCTCTACTCCTTTTCATTAGACACTCAATCTGAATATTTCTTTCCCTTATAAGAGAGTTGGAAGGGACCTTGGAGGTCTTCTAGTCCAATTCCCTACTCAGGCAGGAAACCTTATACCATTTCAGACAAATGGCTATCCAACATCTTCTTAAAGACTTCCAGTGTTGGGGCATTCACAACTTCTGGAGGCAAGCTATTCCACTGATTAATTGTTCTCACTGTCAGGAAATTTCTCCTCAGTTCTAAGTTGCTCCTCTCCTTGATTAGTTTCCACCCATTCCTTCTTGTCCTGCCTTCAAGTTCTTTGGAGAATAGCTTGACTCCCTCTTTTTTGTGGCAGCCCGAGATATTGGAACACTGCTATCATGTCTCCCCTAGTCCTTCTTTTCGTAAGACTAGACATACCCAATTCCTCTAACTGTTCTTTGTATGCATTAGCCTCCAACTCCCTAATCATTTTTGTTGCTCTGGACTTTCTTATTTTGTTCCTTGAAAACATTTCACTTCTCCTCCAAAACGTCAGAACTGAAGAAGCTTCTTGGATGAGAAGCGAAACATTTTCAAGGAAAAAAAAAACCCACGAAAGTCCAGGCGCCTTTTGGAACAGCACCTCTGCGAGAACAGCAGGAACTCACCTCAAGATTTTCTGAAAGCACATGAGCCATTTCCTTTCTCCGCAAGAAAGAAAAAGACGCTTTCTTTTCAACCAGATGTCCTACAGCAGGAATGGGGAACCTTTTATGACTTGTGGATGTCAACTCCCAGCATGCTGGCTCAGGAATTCTGGGAGTTGAAGTCCGCAAGTCATAAAGGGCCATCAGTTTCCCATCACTGTCCTACAGGATCTCACCTGCGTGGGTCCTTTCGTGCTCTGCGAGAAGAGATCGCTGGCTGAAGCTCTCCGTACATTCGGAACACTGATAGGGCTTCTTCCCCAGGTGAGCCGCCCGATGGGTGAGGAGGGATCTCTTCCAGCTGAAGCTCTTCCCGCACTCGGAGCATTTGTAGGGTTTCTCTCCCGTATGAGTCCGCTTGTGCACAATCAGGGCAACCTTCTGGTTAAAGCTCTTCCCGCAGTCGAAGCAGGTGTAGGGCTTCTCTCCCGTGTGGATGATCTCGTGGCGAGCCAGGTGGTCCTTTTTGTGGAAGCATTTTCCGCACTCGGCACAGGAGTACGGTTTCTCGCCGGTGTGGATTCTGGTGTGGTTGATCAGGCCCACCTTCCAGTTGAACCCTTTCCCGCACTCGGAGCACTGGTAGGGCTTCTCTCCTGTGTGGGTCCTCTTGTGCGTCATGAGGCGGTCTTTCTTGTAGAAGCTTTTCCCGCAGTCCGAACACTCGTAGGGCTTCTCCCCTGTGTGGGTCCTCATATGCGCCACAAAGTTGGCCTTCACGCTGTAGCTTTTCCCGCACTCGGTGCACTCATGCGGCTTCTCTCCGGTGTGGGTCCGCTTGTGGGCAAAGAGTGAGGACTTTGCGTGGAAGCTCTTCCCGCACTCGGGACATTTGTAGGGTCTCTCGCCCGTATGGATCCTCTTGTGTTGGATGAGGATCCATTTCCCGCTGAAGGTTTTCCCACACTCTGAGCACATGTAAGGTTTCTCCCCCGTGTGGGTCCTCATGTGGATGTTCAAAGCGGATGTCCAACTGAAGCCTTTGCCACAGATTTTGCACTCGTGCAGAGTCTGCTCCCCCGTGTGCTTCCTCATGTGCATGATCAGGGAGCGTTTCCAGTAGAAGCTTTGGCCACAGTCCGAGCAGGTGTGGGAGCGTTCCCCCGTGTGGGTTTTCTCGTGCCTTAAAAGGTAAGAGGAGCAGGAGAACCCCTTCCCGCAATGGGAGCACTGATACGGCCGTTCTCCTGTATGAATTCTCTTGTGTACATCAAGGTATGCTTTCAGGATGAAGCGTTTCCCGCAGTCAGGGCATTCGTAGGGTTTCTCGCCCGTGTGCATCCTCCGGTGCGTAATTAGGCCAGAAATCTGTTTGAAGCTCTTCTCGCATTCAGAGCACTCGTAAGGCTTCTCCCCCGTGTGGGTCCTCTTATGTGTAACGAGAGTTGCTCCGTGATTGAAGCTCTTCCCACATATGGAACACATGTAAGGTTTCTCACCCGTGTGGATTCTCCGGTGCGTGATCAAGTAATCCTTACGGCCAAAGCTTTTCCCGCATTCAGGGCACTCGTAGGATTTGAGAGCTGATCCGGCTGAGTGGGTTTTCTTGTGCCTCCGAAATGACGCGGTGTAACTGAAGCATTTCCCGCATTCGGCACACTGGTAAGGCTTCTCCGCCGTGTGGCTCTGTTTGTGGATGTTGAGCGTTCCTTTCTCACGGAAACTTTTCCCACAGTCGGGGCACTGGTACGGCTTCTCTTCCGAATGAGTTCTCATGTGTACATTGAGAGCCGATTTCACGGTGAAGGTCTTCCCGCAATCAGAGCACTCGTACGGCTTTTCCCCCGTGTGGATCCTCCGATGGACAGCAAGGTGCGGCTTACGGTTGAAGCTCTTCCCACAGTCTGGACACCTGTACAGCTTCTCCCCGGTGTGGATTCTCTCGTGCAGGATCAGGGACCCCTTGCGGAAGAAGCTTTTCCCGCATTCGGAGCAAGTGTACGGCCTCTCCCCGGTATGGATCCTCTTGTGTTGGAGAACGTAGGCTTTCTCACGGAAGGTTTTCCCGCAGTCGGAGCACTGGTATGGTTTCTCACTCACATGGCTTGCCTCGTGGCTGAGAAGGGCATGGCGGGAAGAAAAATTCTGGTCACACTGGGGACAGCTGTAGAGTTTCTCGCGGGTGTGACCCCTCTCGTGGATTATCAGCTGGGACCACTTGTAAAAGCTTTCTCCACACTGCACGCATTTGTATGGATTCGCTTTGGCTTTCTTGCCTGGGAGAGATACCGAGCCATGATCTGTTCTACTGTCATCCTCCAAGGTCTTTTGCAGAGTCCCATCTTGCAGAGTGTCTCCTCCAACTTTTCCCAAAGTTGCTGCTTCTTCCTGGGTAGACTTTTCCAACTGAAGGTGGGCTTCTTTTTCTTGTGATTGATCATGGTCTGTTGGAACAAAAGAAGAGCAACAAAGACGATTAGGGGACCGGAGGCTAAAACATATAAAGAATGATTGCAGAAATTGGGTATATCTAGTTTAATGAAAAGAAGGACTAGGGGAGACATGAGAGCAGTGTTCCAGTATCTCAGGGGCTGCCACAAAGAAGAATCAAGCTATTCTCTAAAGCAGGAAACAATGGATGGAAACTAATCAAGGAGAGAAGCAACCTGGAATTAAGGAGAAACTTCCTGACAGTGAGGACAATTAATCAGTGGAACGGCTTGCCTTCAGAAGTTGTGGGTGCTCCATCACTAGAGTTTTTAAGAAGAGACTGGTAGGGTCTCCTGCTTGAGCAGGGAGTTGAACCAGAAGACCCCCAAGGTCCCCTCCAGCTGACTGACTGACTGACTGATTGAATGAAAGGGGCTTAGAGATAACACACAAGAAAATAACATATCCTCAATAGCATTTGTTCGAGGAACACAGCCTTTGTCTAACCGAAATAAATCAACCACTGTCTTTGTGGTGCCTCCCTTATTTTAGTGCAGGGACGTCGTAGCCAGGCGATCATCAGGAGTCAACACTGATTTGGGCCCAAACGTAAAAAAGAGGGGGGAAAATAGAATGGATTAAAGCTGTGATGGCTAACCTTTTTGTACTCACATGCCAAAAGCACGCGCACAACAGCGCATGCACGCGTGCCCATACCCATAATACAATGTGTCCTCCCCCCCATGCATGCACATAAGCCCCGTGCTCCCGACACCCCCATGCATGCGCCCCCATACTCTCCCCGCCCCCCTGCGCATGCCCACGTGTCTCCTGCATGTGTGGCAGAGACCTGAAAATCAGCTAACCGGCGGGAGGTGCACACGCATGCACAGTGGAGCTGAGCTGGGCGACGGCTCGCATGCCCGCAGAGAGGTTCCATAGGTTCACCATCACGGGATTAAAACTTAGTAAGCCTAAGATAGAAGCTCCACAGATGGCGACATACAGTTGTTCTATTGTGTTTGTGGACTCCCCCACCCAGTTCCCTCTAAGGTGCGCGCCTGCGCGGCCGCTCACATGGCTGCAATACCGCGCGCAGTAGTTTCTAATTGCCGCGCAGAGGCACGTGGGGCAGGTATCTGGACTCGAACTACAGAGCGATCGCAATCAAAACCTCCTCCAGCTAAACCTTTTCTACTGCAGTACTTTGCCGCCCGACTTCAGGATTCTCTAATCAGTGTAGGTTGAAAAGAAAAAAGGGAAAGGAAGGGAAGCTTAAAGATTTAAAACACTGGAGCAAATGCTTCAGAGGCAACAGTTTTCACGGGGAATTAGAACAGTCAGAGAGCCCTGCCTGGAGTTTTGCTCCCCCTCCCCCCCAACTTCAGACCTGATGCGAGATCGGCTAATTTGCTATTGCCTGGGCTGGCTCTCCCCGGTTACATTTAGCAACAATGTAGCTCTTTTGAGCTCTTTTTCTCCCTCCTCGCTTCTCCGGGCTCCACCAATGGGGGAGCAAAGCCCAGCCCCAGGCTTTGGGCAAACACAGGGGTCTGCAAAGTTGGCTGTTTTAAGACTGGTGGACTTCAACTCTCAAAATTCTGGAAGTTGAAGTCCACCAGTCTTAAAAGAGCCAACTTTGCAGATCCCTTGGCTAACATGATTGATGCCCTTGGAGTTGGAAAGAGGCGAGAGAGCCCGGTCACATGAGTCATGACACGACATCAGCTTTGTGACCACATTGCTGAGTAATCAAAATTCCAGTCCCACGTTGTAACGAAGGAGTACCTATATTTGATAACTCATTGGGATTTTCAAAGTCATTGAGAATATTTTTGCTTTTAATCTAATTAAACTTCCTATCTGTCAGTTTAAAATAGTGACTTCCATAGAGCAAACTAAAATCACTACTTTATAAACAAAAGGAAGGTGTTTTTTTCTCTTATTTGGTTATGGTAGAGCCATTTTAACAATCTATTTATATTTGCAAGTAGTATGCAGTTTAGAAATTAGTTTTGCAGTAGTAGTAGGTTACTGAAACCCTCTGTACAGAGAGGAGCAAATTCCCACAAATTTTTAAACAATCAGCAAGCATTGTTGAACATGCAGGCAATAAATCCTTGAGTTTACAAATTAACGATGGAAGAAAACTCTTAGATGTGAATGAGACTTTAATTATGGTGATTTTAATAATTTTACTCATTTAAAATAGCAAATTGCATATAATACAATCACAGAAGCATACAGTGTATAGACAACTTTTGCAATTGAATGTTAACTCATTAAAATGAAGTATATCAAGTGAAATTCATTAAAATGAAGTATATCAAACATTTACTATTTTAATATTAGTGGTATTAAGTGCCATTTATATATTCATTTCAAAGCTCTTTTTTATTTAATCCAAAATGAATTTGAAAAGATAATTGTAATAATTGACAAACCCTAACCCTATAGGTACATCATCAGTCAGTGCTGATGTCAAAACATAAAGCTGGAGTAAATATTGTTACGAAGAAAAAGTGCAGCTAGAAGTTTAAACTAGAATGGTTGGGACTCAGGCATGAAAATGTGCCGCTCAAACACTATACTTTTCCGCCCACACTGAAAAAAAATTAGAGGGAACATTGCCCCCTCCCCCCAGTTGAATGTTCCGTTTCTGTTGGGATTTCTGGTTTAAACAGAAATCCCAAGATTCTATTCAAAGGGAGACGATGGTGGGATTTTGCTGTAAGAGAGTCAACCTATACTTATTTTTCTTCTTCAATCAACTGTTCTTCATCTTGGGGGCGCTGATGGTTGGGATCGGGAGCTGGATTTTGGTTGACCAAAAGGCCTTCATTCCCATCCTGCAGAATTCGTCTCCCACGTTCAAAACTGGGGTCTACGTCTTCATCGGAGCCGGTGCCATCACCATGGTGCTTGGCTTCCTGGGATGCTTAGGGGCCTTCTTTGGCATCCGGTTCACCCTTGGCCTCTACTTCGCCTGCCTGTTGCTCATCCTCTCGGCCCAGATCACTGCTGGCCTGATGATCTACTTCCAACAGAGCTCGCTGAGAGCCAGGATACCCGAGGTGGTGATTGATCTCCTGCAGACATATGACTCTTCCGACGATACGAACCAGGTCCTCGAAGCCGCTTGGGACTTTGTTCAAACCATGTTCGCGTGCTGTGGCTGGAACGGACCCGAAGACTGGCAACTCAACAAAATCCTTTGGGCAGGCAAAATGCGCTTCTATCCATGTTCTTGCAGCAACCACACAGAGAATGCCTCCATAGGGACAGGTTTCTGTGCTCTGGAGCCCTATTTGGATACAACCAACGTGACCGACTGGCCCGTGAAGAAGCAGGGGTGCCGGATGATGGTGCTGACCTGGTTGCAAGGAAATTTCAACGTCTTTCTTGGGGTCTGCACAGGATTGGCCATCACAGAGCTGCTGGGGATAGGGCTCTCTATCCACCTCTTCAAAACCAAAATATGCCTACACTAAAGATGACAACGCCGCCTGGAGCCTGGATGCGATCCAGGAGGAAAGAGGGAACTGGGTTCTTTGTTCCAGACGATGCTTGGTAGTCCCTGCTAGAGCTTTAGCCTAACAACTCTTCCTCTACTTATCTTGCTCCTTCCACAAATGAATGCAAATGTTCTGAATGGCCGGGCTTTTAGAGTTTTATTCACCACCACAATAAGATTCAGGATGCTCCATATACCCCTTCCGCTGGGTTCGTACCCTCTTCCTTCTGTGCAATTTGGATAAAGTTGGGAGATTTGTTTGGTGCTTGGGATGTCCATCAGGTCAAAGGTCAGGTGAGCTTCAAAGGAGGACTCGGGATCACAGATCTTCCTGTTTTTGCTCATTTGAAGGGAGTTTATTTTTGTTGTACAGGCAATTCTTGACTTGCAACCTGTTCTGACCGAGGCTTCCCGAGAACATGGAACAAACTCCTTGTCCTGGTGAACTAATTGTCTCCTGCAAACTCCACTCCCCTTTCATTCCTCTTTTATTTCCTCTGGGAGGGGCCATTCATCATCCACCTGTGGCCTTAGTAACAAGTCGACCCCTGTTCTTTAGCTGTTCCCCTTCGTCTGGCAACTCTGCGCATGCGCACACTGGGAACAGGCTCCAGCTGTTTATCTGCCTCACTGATGTCTGACTCTGATATTTCAAATGTTTTATTTCATTTTCATTTTCATTTCATACAGTCACATATATACTGTGCATGATTGAGGCCATATAACATTGAGCAATAGACACAGCCCTCCTTGTATTCCCCAAAATACAAAACCAATATAGCACTTCAACCCTCCATACACCCTTTCTTTCTCCCCCCTCCAACTTTCCTTTCTCCCCTCCAACATTCCCCTCTCCTACTTCCCCTCCTCCTCTAACACTCCTTTCTCCCCTTCCCTTCCATCTCACCCTCCTTCCATTCCTCTCTCCCTCCCTCTCTGCCCCTCCCTCTTCTTTCCCTCTGCTCCTCACTTCGGTGTATTTCTACTATCCATCGATATATTCAGCTTCTTATTTTTATACTAAAATTTTTTAAAAAGCAACAGTATACAAGTGCAATCATGTTGTTTTAAAAACTGGCACAAATTATATTTTCCCCCTCCCCCCTCCCCCCTATGACCCCACCTCCCTTCCCCCCTTCCGACTTCCCAGAGCCCGTACACGGTATAGCTTTTTATCAAACACAGTCTAAAATCTCTACATTGAACTCAGCCTCTTACCATTACACAAACTTAAGCAGTTTACATTGTTCCTAATCTTAATTAATTGATTACCTGCAGGATTTCCCCAGAAGTTATTTGTTAATTCAGCTTTTCCTGTACTCTTCTCTAGCTAGGGGCCTTATCTCTTTATCTAAATATCTATCTATTTCCAAACCCTTAATTTTGTCCCCTTTGTGCCTCCTTCCTCTATAACACAATTTAGATACATTTCAAATTTTTCTTTTGGTTTCCTCTTCCAACTCTTTTCGTTTTTGCCTTTTTTGTGTCCATGTATATGTATGTATGTATGTATGTATGTATGTATGTATGTATGTATGTATGTATGTATATATATATATATATATATATATATATATATATATATATATATATATACATTTTTATATTCATCAGTACTCTTCTCATATATACTTTACTTAGATCTCCTACAAATTCCCTGACTATGCCCTTATTCATGTTCCGAACAAAGTATACAAATAGCAATTTTTACAATCATTAATATACTTTTCATATCAAATAAACTCCAATTCGGCCTCCAATAATAAAGAAAAAAGAAAAAAAGGGAAAAGAAAAAAGAAAGAGAAGAAAAAAAGTCAGTAAAATCTCTGCATTGAACTCAGTTTCTTACCATTACACAAACCTAAGCAGTTTACATTGTTCCTAATCTTAATTAATTAATTAATTACCTGCAGGATTTCAAAATGTATTAACACCAAGTAAGTTAGAGAAAAAAATAATAATAAAGAAAGAATAAAAGGAAAAGAAAAAAGGAGAAGAAAAAAAAAAGAGGCAGTAAAATCTCTACATTGAACTCAGCTTCTTACCATTACACAAACTTAAGCAGTTTACATTGTTCCTAATCTTAATTGATTGATTATCTGCAGGATTTCCCCAGAAGTTATTTGTTGATTCAGCTTTTCCTGTACTTTTCTCTAGCTAGGGGCCTTATCTCTTTATCTAAATATCTATCTATTTCCAAACCCTTAATTTTGTCCCCTTTGTGCCTCCTTCCTCTATAACACAATTTAGATACATTTCAAATTTTTCTTTTGGTTTCCTCTTCCAACTCTTTTCGTTTTTGCCTTTTGTGTGTGTGTATATATTTATTTATTTATTTATTTATCTTTATTTATTTATCAGCACAAATAAAACACACACACACACACACACACACACACACACACACACACACACATATATATATATATATATATATATTAGATTTTTACAACCCCTGGTAAGCCCCAATTATGGGAGGAAGCTAACTGCTTCCATCATCTGTCCTTCGGCTCGTCACAAGAGTCCATCACGACAGAAACCCAATATTTTTACTGTTGCCTTTGTTATATTTGTGTTTTTTTATTTGTGCTGATAAATAAATAAAGGGAGACTAGTATAGATCTATTTCAAGCTATTTAGCTCTCATCAGCTAGCCTAGAGTGCCTAGTATGCCATATAGCCCAGGTTCAAATCCCAGGAAGGGTATGGCTAGCTGATGAGAGCTAAATAGCTTGAAATAGATCTATACTAGTCTCCCTTTATTTATTTATCAGCACAAATAAACACACACACACACACACACACACACACACACATATATATATACATATATATATACACATACATACATACATACATACATACATACATACATACATATATACATATACACATTTTTATATTCATCAGTACGCCTCTCATATATACTTTACTTAGATCTCCTACAAATTCCCTGAATATGCCCTTATTCATGTTCCGAACAAAGTATTCAGATAGCAATTTTTACAATCATTAATATACTTTTCATATCAAAATAAACTCCCATTCCACCTCCAAGACCTTCTTGTCTGCACTACCCTACCCAATTCCGTCCAAACTGGGTTATGATCCAAAAGAACCCTCACCGCAATCTTTGTCTTCTTCACCCTAGAAAATAAATCATTAGTGATTTGTATAAAAATTCAAAGTTATCCACCAAGACTTTTTAGGTCTAATGCGATATATCTTCCAAAGGGATCTGCTTCAGTTCACTCAGCCTTAATGTCTTTTCTTGAGTATACAACTATACCATTTTTCTTTTGCGTGGCAGAAGTCACAAAATGTTGACCAAGTTCGAGATTGAGCAGATATTTTGGGTCAGTTAATTTAATATAATTTCCTTACAGACAAGTTATATCGTTCTTGAGCTGTTTGAAATAGCAAAATATTTTCTTTCTCTTTTATAAAGAGTTCAGACATAACTCCTTAATCAATGGCCGATGATTATTGAGGTTGTTGCAGTCTGCCTTGTTTTCCCATTCGTCTGGTAGTCGTACGGCTAGGTCCTTGTTCTCTGGTCCCTTGCCCTTCCGGAAGGGGAAAATGATGCTTTCTGTCTTGTAGTTGTGTGATTTGCTGTTTATCTTGTCCTTCTCGTAGTCTTTCTCCAGATCCAGATAATTCAGAGTGTCCCACTTTCAGGGTCTTATGATAGAAATCTCGGGCTTCCCATACAGAGTTGAGACGATATTTTTGCTCACCGAGTGTAATTATAATACCAAATGGCACATCCCATCTATACTGTATCTGACGGTTTCTGAGTTCTTCCACTAAAAAAGCATAATCTCTCCTGGCTCTTAACATTTGGGGTGGTATTTCTTTGAAGACAATCAAGTCCTGTCCGCCAATTTGTAGCCTGGTATTATAAGACTTTTGTAGTATCATGTTTCTAGACTCTCTTGTAGCAAAATATATAATTACATCTCGAGGAAGCTGTCTCTGTTTTGCCGCCCAAGAGTTATGGCGATAAATTTTTTCGATCGGCCAGTCAAAGTTGATTCCCGGTCTTCCCACCAGACGACTGAAGGCCTCTGAAAAAGTCTGTTTCAAGTTCTCCTGTTCATTTTCACGCAGTCCCCTGACTCTTAATGCAAGCTCCATCTGTTTATAGTTTATCATAACAATTTGTTTTTCTGTATTTTCAACTTTTTGTTGCATCACTTCGATTTTGGATGTCAAGTTGGTGTTGGCTTCCTCCAGAAGCTCTAGCTTATCTTCCATTCCAGCAACATACTCTGTCAATACAGTTACGAGTCCTACCATATCATCCTTTGTTTTAGCAATCCTAGTATCAAGCTTATCACATAAGTCTGTAATAAGTTGCTTTATCTCCTCTCTAAATTCTCTAAGAGTCTCAAAAAGAAATTCTTTCATTAGCAAATTTCCAGTAGGGGGCGTAGAGGGTAAAAGCTGCGATTTTGTGCCAAATGCATGAGGTGTATTGCTAAAAGGACGTCTCCCCGACTTTGATTTTGGTGCCATTATTTCTTTTCTTCAAACAATTATTCAGCTGGCCCGTTATGTAGCTTGCGAGGGGAGAAAGTAAAGTCCCCCCTTTATTTGTTCATAGAGGTTTTTCAAAAGATTTTGGAAAAGAGCATTGTAACAAAGCAAGTTTCAAAAGATTAGCATTGTAATGAAACAGTTCATATTCATCTGTGTTTAGAATGTCTCTATATTGACAAGGAGGCTTTTACAGCTTTTAAAAATTGATAAGAAAGAAAAAGAAATTCTTGGTAGGTCTTCAAGGAAACAAAACTAATTAGTCAGAGAATGCTATCTGGCAGTTCCTTTGATCTTTCTCTCTGTCGGCTGTGCCAGGAAGTTAGAGATATACCATTATTACAAATGCGAAAGCTACAAAATCGCCATCTTGGAAATGATTACACAAAGGAAGCTTTTATAACATTGAAGCAAGGATTTTTGCTAGAAAAAGCAAATAAAGTTCTCAGGTTCGGGCTCTGCTTGTATTAATTTCCAATAACATAGTTTCAAAAATTGTCCTAAGAGGGGAGTTTCCTTGCCTTGTGCTGTAAAAAACAGCTGAGGTTTTCTGGCCAGAGTTAAATGACTCAGCCTTGGTTGTCTTTCCCCCTCCGTTCGCAGCCAAAAAAAAAATTGCAAACTTCAAAGAAAGCTCTTACCAACTGGGTCTCTCTCTGCTATCTTCTTGCCTGAAGAAAGAGATATCTACTGGATATTAAGTAGATAACGAGCCAGAAATCTGGGGGCAGCTCAATTAAGCCGCCGCCGATGGCAAGGTCCCTCCCCGGAAGTCCACTGATCTCTGACTCTGAAGGCAGCTGATAACTGTCAGACAGCTCTGGCCCCCTCTCTGCCTCTGACACAAAGCCCCCATCAGAGCCTTCCCCAGACTCCAGGACTGGCCCATCTTCCTCCCTAACCTCCTCACTGTCCAAATCTGCTGCCAGCTCCATTGGCCACTGGCAGGCCACAACACAACTGTTCGTTTAGTGACTGAAGTTACTATGGTACTTTAAAAAAATTACTTACGACTATTGCAGCATTTCCTGTGTAAAATGAGGACCCAGATTGTTGGGGGCAATATGCTGACTCTCTGTAAACCGCTTAGAGAGGGCTGAAAGCCCTATGAAGCGGTATATAAGTCTACTGCTATTGCTATTGCTATGTGACCCCGGGACACTGCAACCGTCATAAATGAGTCAGTTGTCAAGCGTCTGAATTTTAATCACATGACCACGGGGATGCTGCATAGGTTGTAAAAAAGAGTTTTTTTTTTTTAAAAGTGGACCGACAGATGGACTTCAACTCCCAGAATCCCCCAGCCAGCCAAGAGTTGAACTCCACCTATCTTAAAGTGGCCAAGGTTGAGAAACATTGACACGTTACATTCAATTTCACCATGACACAGGCTCATCCTTATTGTCAGGGCCCCACGCTAGATGACAAAACTTTTTTTTTAATATCCTACAAAAGGCCAAGCAGGATCAGGACAAGTCTAATTCCAGGAGTTGGGTTTTTTTTGGGGGGGGGGGGAGAGAATAATGACACATTTACATTTTTAATGACCTCGAATTGCGATTATATACCATAAAAGCCCAGATATCATTTTATAGCGTTTGTTTTTAAGTACTTTTCTCCAATGCTCAACAGCAATGTTTTAGGAGTTAGGAAACCATAAAACCTTACTAGAGAGGCTTAAAGCTGAATTAGAAGTCAAAGGGTGTTCAAATATCTGGGAAAATATTTTGACTGAAGTAAGAAATTGAAAAGCATAGGAGATGCTCTAGATCAGAGATGCTGTAGGCCACGGCTGAATCTCCCAAGTGGAAGGCCGCCACTGCCGCGGTTAAAGGGACCGCTCCCTTTAAGGGAAAAGAACAAAATCCCTTTTTTCCAGGTTTCCCTCAGGTTGTTAAAGAGACATCTTGGCCTGGCTGGTAGCGGATGCGTTGAACTCAAGCCAGTTTTGAGACTCCAGAGGTTCAAATGAAATCCCCAGTTTCTCTCACCCTTGAGCATTCTGGTTTGCACTTCTGAGGGCTGAATTCTGCTCAGAAAAGAGGAGTACCAGGATCCCTATAGCGTATCTTAAAGATTTCAAAACCTGGCCAATCTCCTCAACATTTGCCCAGTCAGCATTATCCACCTTTAGTTATATGAGACTTTGAAACATTAACATCAGCTCTGAGCTACCTGATCTAATTTCTCAACCTCCGGCATGTTTAAGATGTGTGGACTTCAAGTCCACACATCTTAAACGTGCCGGAAGTGGAGAAAGACTGGTTAATTTTTAAGCTTTATCCATAGTCATGATTTAGGTTAGGATGATCCTTCTTTGCACTTCTTCCCATTATCCAAGAATTGGATAATGCATTTAATTTATCCAGAAGATCTATCTGCATTCAATTCTATCCACCAGAAACTGGGACCCTTGCTGCCTATTGGGCTGTCTCCTTTCAAACGTGCTACAAAACTCCCAAGGGGCCTTCTTTTCTCAATGATGCGCGTGACGCATCCAATGGTTGCTTTGTTCTCTGGAGAAACACGCATCCTCAATAAACTTCCTTCAAGCTTTGGAACCTGTTGCTGTGTTATTTCTCCACGTTATTAACATAGAACCGCTATATGAAAAGACAATTCCCAAGCCTTTCCGATCACTGTTCATTCGTTGATGACACTGAGCAGATGGAACAGCGAGCCCAACCTTCTAAGTGTGATTGAGTGCGATTTTTGCAGCTAATGGACAGGTTTGCCCAGTGCCTTCTGGTGTGTGTTTGTGCGTTTGTATGTTTGTGTGTATGTGTGTGTGTGAGAGAGAGAGCAACACACACACAGAGATATAGTTACACACACATACCGACTGACACAGAGAGAAAGACACACACATATACAAAGAGACACACAGGCACAGAGAGAGAGAAAGAGAGGAAGAGAGACAGAGAGACACGCTAGATAGACAGAGAGACAGAGAGACACACACACACACACAGGTAGACAAATAGAGAGACAGGCACACACAGACAGACACACAGACACACAGTGAAACACGTAGGGAGACACAGAGAGACACAGAGAGAGACAGAGAGAAAGAAAGAGAGAGAGAGAGAGACAGAGACACAAAGAGAGAGGAAGATTTAACAAGGATATGATCCAGATCACAAAAAGTGATGGTGGCACACGGAGACATTTCTAAGGGCAGCTGATTTTTCCGCCTTGATTTTCGGCCATTTTTCGCCCTCCAGGAGGCTTCCCTGAAGGCTTTCCAGAGGCTTTCTAGGAGCCTGGGGAGGGCGGAAAACGGCCCAACATGCAAACCGGAGGTTTGGGAACGGATTTCCAGTTTCCACGCTGTTTTTCGCCCTCCGGAGGCTTCAGGGAAGCCTCCCAAAGCCTCCAGAGGGAGAAAAACAGCCCAACCGGCAACCCGGAAGTCCATTCCCAAACTTCTGGTTTGAATGTAGGGCAGTTTTTCGCCCTCCCCAGACTTCTATAAAGCTGGAGAGGGCGCAACGGAAGTTGGAAAATAGGCCGTTTCTGGACTCCAGAGGGCTCCCGGGGGGGGGGAAGGGGGATTGCAGGGGAGGCCATTGTTGCCCTCCGCAGGCTCCATGAAAGCCACACACAGGGCAGCAGGGGTGGGGTGGGGGTGTCCTGCACATGTGGAGGCACAGCACGGGGGGGGGGGATTAGATTATGGGGATGTGCATGCGAGCGAGCGCGATAGAACGTGCACACATTTTTTGGCACCTAAGGCGAAAAAGTTTCGCCATCACTATACGATACAGCAGAGGTGGGGAACTATGGCCCTTTTATGACTTGTGGACTTCAACTCCCAGAATTCCTGAGCCAGCCACGAGCCATTAAAAGGGCCATCGTTCCCCACCTCTGCTTTAGAGCATAGCATACTACCCACTACAGGTGGTCCTCAACAATTCGTTTAGTGATAGTTCAAACTTACGACGACAGTTGACTTATGGTCACTTTTCCCATCCACTTTTGATCCTTTTGTTCACATCACCAGGAGGAGGCTGCCGTGGTCATTAAGTGTGAAAAAGGGCTGTTGTAACTCTGAATGATCACTGAGGCAACTCTTGTGCCGAGGTGGCGCAGTGGTTAGAGTGCAGCACTGCAGGCCACTTCAGCTGACTGCAGTTCTGCAATTCGGCTGTTCAAATCGGCTGTTCAAAGAGCAGTGGAACAGCTTGCCTTCAGAAGTTGTGGGTGCTCCTTCACTAGAGTTTTTAAGAAGAGACTGGTAGGGTCTCCTGCTTGAGCAGGGAGTTGGACCAGAAGACCCCCAAGGTCCCCTCCAGCTGACTGACTGATTGAATGAAAGGGGCTTAGAGATAACACACAAGAAAATAACATATCCTCAATAGCATTTGTTCGAGGAACACAGCCTTTGTCTAACTGAAATAAATCAACCACTGTCTTTGTGGTGCCTCCCTTATTTTAGTGCAGGGACGTCGTAGCCAGGCGATCATCAGGAGTCAACACTGATTTGGGCCCAAACGTAAAAAAGAGGGGAAAAAATAGAATGGATTAAAGCTGTGATGGCTAAGCTTTTTCTCCTCACATGCCAAAAGCACGCGCACAACATCGCATGCACGCGTGCCCATACCCATAATACAATGTGTCCTGCCCCCCCGTGCATGCACATAAGCCCCGAGCTCCCGACACCCCGATGCATGCGCCCCCATACTCTCCCTGCCCCCCTGCGCATGCCCGCGTGTCTCCTGCATGTGCGGCAGAGACCTGAAAATCAGCTAACCGGCGGGAGGTGCACACGCATGCACAGTGGAGCTGAGCTGGGCGACGGCTCACGTGCCCGCAGGGAGGTTCCATAGGTTCCCCATCACGGGATTAAAGCTTAGTAAGCCTAAAATAGAAGCTCCACAGATGGCGACATACAGTTGTTCTGTTGTGTTTGTGGACTCCCCCACCCCCCAGTTGAATGTTCCGTTTCTGTTGGAATTTCTGTTTTAAACAGAAATCCCAAGATTCTATTCAAAGGGAGACGATGGTGGGATATTGCTGTAAGAGAGTCACCCTATACTTATTTTTCTTCTTCAATCACCTGTTCTTCATCTTGGGGGCGCTGATGGTTGGGATCGGGAGCTGGATTTTGGTTGACCAAAAGGCCTTCATTCCCATCCTGCAGAATTCGTCTCCCACGTTCAAAACTGGGGTCTACGTCTTCATCGGAGCCGGTGCCATCACCATGGTGCTTGGCTTCCTGGGATGCTTAGGGGCCTTCTTTGGCAGCCGGTGCACCCTTGGCCTCTACCTCGCCTGCCTGTTGCTCATCCTCTCGGCCCAGATCACTGCTGGCCTGATGATCTGGTTCCAACACAGCTCGCTGAAAGCCAGGATACCCGAGGTGGTGATTGATCTCTTCCAGACATATGACTCTTCCGACGATACGAACCAGGTCCTCGAAGCCGCTTGGGACTTTGTTCAAACCAAGTTCGCGTGCTGTGGCTGGACCGGACCCGAAGACTGGCAACTCAACAAAATCATTTGGGCAGGCAAAATGCGCTACTATCCATGTTCTTGCAGCAACCACACAGAGGATGCCTACATGGGGACAGGTTTCTGTGCTCTGGTGCCCTATTCGGATACAACCAACGTGACCGACTGGCCCGTGAAGAAGCAGGGGTGCCGGATGGCTGTGCTGAGCTGGTTGCAGAGAAATTTCAACCTCTTTCTTGGGGTCTGCACAGGAGTGCTCATCACAGAGCTGCTGGGGATAGGGCTCTCTATCCACCTCTTCAAAACCAAAACATGCCTATACTAAAGATGACAACGCCGCCTGGAGCCTGGATGCGATCCAGGAGGAAAGAGGGAAATGGGTTCTTTGTTCCAGACGATGCTTGGCAGTCCCTGCTAGAGCTTTAGCCTAACAACTCTTCCTCTACTTATCTTGCTCCTTCCACAAATGAATGCAAATGTTCTGAATGGCCGGGCTTTTAGAGTTTTATTCACCACCACAATAAGATTCAGGATGCTCCATATACCCCTTCCGCTGGGTTCGTACCCTCTTCCTTCTGTGCAATTTTGATAAAGTTGGGAGATTAGACTTGTGGATTTCTTCCACAAATATTCCTACCTGAGGCTGGTTCATTCCTTCTTACATTTTTCAGACCCCACTGTTGAGGCTGACTTCCTCAATTCCCAGGGCAAAATCTCTTCCATCTGGAATTGTATCACTTGCTTTGTTTCTCCAACGTTTGAAAAATAAAGTTCTATCGGCTGTACAATTTTATTTCCCTTCCTGTTTGGTGCTTGGGATGTCCATCAGGTCAAAGGTCAGGTGAGCTTCAAAGGATGACTCGGGATCACAGATCTTCCTGTTTTTGCTCATTTGAAGGGAGTTTATTTTTGTTGTACAAGCAATTCTTGACTTGCAACCTGTTCTGACCGAGGCTTCCCGAGAACATGAAACAAACTCCTTGTCCTGGTGAACTAATTGTCTCCTGCAAACTCCACTCCCCTTTCGTTCCTCTTTTATTTCCTCTGGGAGGGGCCATTCATCATCCACCTGTGGCCTTAGTAACAAGTCGACCCCTGTTCTTTAGCTGTTCCCCTTCGTCTGGCAACTCTGCGCATGCGCACACTGGGAACAGGCTCCAGCTGTTCGTCTGCCTCACTGATGTCTGACTCTGAAGGCAGCTGATAACTGGCATACAGCTCTGGCCCCCTCTCTGCCTCCGACACAGAGCCCCCATCAGAGCCTTCCCCAGACTCCAGGACTGGCCCATCTTCCTCCCTAACCTCCTCACTGTCCAAATCTGCTGCCAGCTCTATTGGCCACTGGCAGGCCACAACACAACTGTTCGTTTAGTGACTGAATTTACTACGGTACTTTAAAAAAAATTACTTACGACTATTGCAGCATTTCCTGTGGTCACATGATCAAAATTTGAGTGTTTGGTAACTGGTTCATATTTATAATGGTTGCAGTGTCTCGGGGTCATGTGATCCCCTTCTGACAAGCAAATCCAATGGGATTTTCCAGATTCACTTAGCAACCATATTACTAACTTAATAATTGTGGCAAACTAGGGTCTAAAATGAGGCAAAACTCACTTAGTCTTGCCTAGCAACAGAAGTTTTGGGCTCAGTTACACATAGTCCTCGACTTACAACCACAGTTGAGACCAACATCTATGCTGCTAAGTGAGAAATTTGTTAAGTCAGTTTTGCCCCATTTTACGTCTTTTCTTGCCACCATTGTTAAGTGATTCACTGTGGCTGTTAAACTAGAAGCCTGGTTGTTAAGGGAGTCTGGATTCCCCATTGACTTTGCTTGTCAGAAGGTCGCAAAAGGTGATCACGTGACCCCGGGACACTGCAACCGTCATAAATATGAGTCAGTTGTCAAGCGTCTGAATTTTGATCACATGACCACGGGGATGCTGCATAGGTTGTAAAAAAGAGGGTTTTTTTAAAAAAAAGTGGACCGAAAGATGGGCTTCAACTCCCAGAATCCCCCAGCCAGCCAAGAGTTGAACTCCACCTATGTTAATGTGGCCAAGGTTGAGAAACATTGACATGTTACATTCAACTCCACCATGACACAGGCTCATCTTTATTGTCAGGGCCCCACGCTAGATGACAAAACTTTTTTTTTAATATCCTACAAAAGGCCAAGCAGAATCAGGACAAGTCTAATTCCAGGAGTTGGGTTTTTTTTTTTGGGGGGGGGGGGAGAGAATAATGACACATTTACATTTTTAATGACCTCGAATTGCGATTATATACCATAAAAGCCCAGATATCATTTTATAGCGTTTGTTTTTAAGTACTTTTCTCCAATGCTCAACAGCAATGTTTTAGGAGTTAGGAAACCATAAAACCTTACTAGAGAGGCTTAAAGCTGAATTAGAAGTCAAAGGGTGTTCAAATATCTGGGAAAATATTTTGACTGAAGTAAGAAATTGAAAAGCATAGGAGATGCTCTAGATCAGAGATGCTGTAGGCCACGGCTGAATCTCCCAAGTGGAAGGCCGCCACTGCCGCGGTTAAAGGGACCGCTCCCTTTAAGGGAAAAGAACAAAATCCCTTTTTTCCAGGTTTCCCTCAGGTTGTTAAAGAGACATCTTGGCCTGGCTGGTAGCGGATGCGTTGAACTCAAGCCAGTTTTGAGCCTCCAGAGGAAATCCCCAGTTTCTCTCACCCTTGAGCATTCTGGTTTGCACTTCTGAGGGCTGAATTCTCCTCAGAAAAGAGGAGTACCAGGATCCCTATAGCGTATCTTAAAGATTTCAAACCCTGGCCAATCTCCTCAACATTTGCCCAGTCAGCATTATCCACCTTTAGTTATATGAGACTTTGAAACATTAACATCAGCTCTGAGCTACCTGATCTAATTTCTCAACCTCCGGCATGTTTAAGATGTGTGGACTTCAAGTCCACACATCTTAAACGTGCCGGAAGTGGAGAAAGACTGGTTAATTTTTAAGCTTTATCCATAGTCATGATTTAGGTTAGGATGATCCTTCTTTGCACTTCTTCCCATTATCCAAGAATTGGATAATGCATTTAATTTATCCAGAAGATCTATCTGCATTCAATTCTATCCACAAGAAACTGGGACCCTTGCTGCCTATTGGGCTGTCTCCTTTCAAACGTGCTACAAAACTCCCAAGGGGCCTTCTTTTCTCAATGATGCGCGTGACGCATCCAATGGTTGCTTTGTTCTCTGGAGAAACACGCATCCTCAATAAACTTCCTTCAAGCTTTGGAACCTGTTGCTGTGTTATTTCTCCACGTTATTAACACAAAACCGCTACATGAAAAGACAATTCCCAAGCCTTTCCGATCACTGTTCATTCGTTAATGACACTGAGCAGACGGAACAGCGAGCCCAACCTTCCAAGTTTGATTAAGTGCGATTTTTGCAGCTAATTCCCTTGGACAGGTTTACCCAATGCCTTCTGGTGTGTGTTTGTGCGTGTGTATGTTTGTGTGTATGTGTGTGTGTGAGAGAGAGAGAGCAACACACACACACAGATATAGTTACACACACATACCGACTGACACAGAGAGAAAGACACACACATATACACAGAGACACACAGGCACACAGAGAGAGAAAGAGAGGAAGAGAGACAGAGAGACACGCTGAGATAGACAGAGAGACAGAGAGACACACACACACAAACATGTAGACAAATAGAGAGACAGGCACACACAGACAGACACACAGACACACAGTGAAACACGTAGGGAGACACAGAGAGAGACAGAGAGAAAGAAAGAGAGACAGAGACACAAAGAGAGAGGAAGATTTAACAAGGATATGATCCAGATCACAAAAAGTGATGGTGGCACACGGAGCCATTTCTAAGGGCAGCTGATTTTTCCGCCTTGATTTTCGGCCATTTTTCGCCCTCCAGGAGGCTTCCCTGAAGGCTTTCCAGAGGCTTTCTAGGAGCCTGGGGAGGGCGAAAAACGGCCCAACATGCAAACCGGAGGTTTGGGAACGGACTTCGAGTTTCCACACTGTTTTTCGCCCTCCAGAGGCTTCAGGGAAGCCTCCCAAAGCCTCCAGAGGGAGAAAAACAGCCCAACCGGCAACCCGGAAGTCCATTCCCAAACTTCTGGTTTGAATGTAGGGCAGTTTTTCGCCCTCCCCAGACTTCTATAAAGCTGGAGAGGGCGCAACGGAAGTTGGAAAATAGGCCGTTTCTGGACTCCAGAGGGCTCCCGGGGCGGAAAGGGGGGTGCAGGGGAGGCAATTTTTGCCCTCCCCAGGCTCCATGAAAGCCACGCACAGGGCAGCAGGGGTGGGGTGGGGGTGTCATGCACATGTGGATGCACAGCACGGGGGGGGGATTAGATTATGGGGATGTGCATGCGAGCGAGTGCGATAGAACGTGCACGCATTTTTTGGCACCTGAGGCGAAAAAGCTTCGCCATCACTATACAATACAGCAGAGGTGGGGAACTATGGCCCTTTTATGACTTGTGGACTTCAACTCCCAGAATTCCTGAGCCAGCCACGAGCCATTAAAAGGGCCATCGTTCCCCACCTCTGCTTTAGAGCATAGCATACTACCCACTACAGGTGGTCCTCAACAATTCGTTTAGTGATAGTTCAAACTTACGACGACAGTTGACTTATGGTCACTTTTCCCATCCACTTTTGACCCTTTTGTTCACATCACCAGGAGGAGGCTGCCGTGGTCATTAAGTGTGAAAAAGGGCTGTTGTAACTCTGAATGATCACTGAGGCAACTCTTGTGCCGAGGTGGCGCAGTGGTTAGAGTGCAGCACTGCAGGTCACTTCAGCTGACTGCAGTTCTGCAATTCGGCTGTTCAAATCGGCTGTTCAAAGAGCAGTGGAACAGCTTGCCTTCAGAAATTGTGGGTGCTCCATCACTAGAGTTTTTAAGAAGAGACTGGTAGGGTCTCCTTCTTGAGCAGGGAGTTGGACCAGAAGACCCCCAAGGTACCCTCCAGCTGACTGACTGACTGATTGAATGAAAGGGGCTTAGCGATAACACACAAGAAAATAACATATCCACAATAGCATTTGTTCAAGGAACACAGCCTTTGTCTAACCGAAATAAATCAACCACTGTCTTTGTGGTGCCTCCCTTATTTTAGTGCAGGGACGTCGTAGCCAGGCGATCATCAGGAGTCAACACTGATTTGGGCCCAAACGTAAAAAAGAGGGGAAAAAATAGAATGGATTAAAGCTGTGATGGCTAAGCTTTTTCTCCTCACATGCCAAAAGCACGCGCACAACATCGCATGCACGCGTGCCCATACCCATAATACAATGTGTCCTGCCCCCCCCGTGCATGCACATAAGCCCCGAGCTCCCGACACCCCGATGCATGCGCCCCCATACTCTCCCTGCCCCCCTGCGCATGCCCGCGTGTCTCCTGCATGTGCGGCAGAGACCTGAAAATCAGCTAACCGGCGGGAGGTGCACACGCATGCACAGTGGAGCTGAGCTGGGCGACGGCTCACGTGCCCGCAGGGAGGTTCCATAGGTTCCCCATCACGGGATTAAAGCTTAGTAAGCCTAAAATAGAAGCTCCACAGATGGCGACATACAGTTGTTCTGTTGTGTTTGTGGACTCCCCCACCCCCCCAGTTGAATGTTCCGTTTCTGTTGGAATTTCTGTTTTAAACAGAAATCCCAAGATTCTATTCAAAGGGAGATGATGGTGGGATATTGCTGTAAGAGAGTCACCCTATACTTATTTTTCTTCTTCAATCACCTGTTCTTCATCTTGGGGGCGCTGATGGTTGGGATCGGGAGCTGGATTTTGGTTGACCAAAAGGCCTTCATTCCCATCCTGCAGAATTCGTCTCCCACGTTCAAAACTGGGGTCTACGTCTTCATCGGAGCCGGTGCCATCACCATGGTGCTTGGCTTCCTGGGATGCTTAGGGGCCTTCTTTGGCAGCCGGTGCACCCTTGGCCTCTACCTCGCCTGCCTGTTGCTCATCCTCTCGGCCCAGATCACTGCTGGCCTGATGATCTGGTTCCAACACAGCTCGCTGAAAGCCAGGATACCCGAGGTGGTGATTGATCTCTTCCAGACATATGACTCTTCCGACGATACGAACCAGGTCCTCGAAGCCGCTTGGGACTTTGTTCAAACCAAGTTCGCGTGCTGTGGCTGGACCGGACCCGAAGACTGGCAACTCAACAAAATCCTTTGGGCAGGCAAAATGCGCTACTATCCATGTTCTTGCAGCAACCACACAGAGGATGCCTACATGGGGACAGGTTTCTGTGCTCTGGAGCCCTATTCGGATACAACCAACGTGACCGACTGGCCCGTGAAGAAGCAGGGGTGCCGGATGGCTGTGCTGAGCTGGTTGCAGAGAAATTTCAACCTCTTTCTTGGGGTCTGCACAGGAGTGCTCATCACAGAGCTGCTGGGGATAGGGCTCTCTATCCACCTCTTCAAAACCAAAACATGCCTATACTAAAGATGACAACGCCGCCTGGAGCCTGGATGCGATCCAGGAGGAAAGAGGGAACTGGGTTCTTTGTTCCAGACGATGCTTGGCAGTCCCTGCTAGAGCTTTAGCCTAACAACTCTTCCTCTACTTATCTTGCTCCTTCCACAAATGAATGCAAATGTTCTGAATGGCCGGGCTTTTAGAGTTTTATTCACCACCACAATAAGATTCAGGATGCTCCATATACCCCTTCCGCTGGGTTCGTACCCTCTTCCTTCTGTGCAATTTTGATAAAGTTGGGAGATTAGACTTGTGGATTTCTTCCACAAATATTCCTACCTGAGGCTGGTTCATTCCTTCTTACATTTTTCAGACCCCACTGTTGAGGCTGACTTCCTCAATTCCCAGGGCAAAATCTCTTCCATCTGGAATTGTATCACTTGCTTTGTTTCTCCAACGTTTGAAAAATAAAGTTCTATCGGCTGTACAATTTTCTTTCCCTTCCTGTTTGGTGCTTGGGATGTCCATCAGGTCAAAGGTCAGGTGAGCTTCAAAGGATGACTCGGGATCACAGATCTTCCTGTTTTTGCTCATTTGAAGGGAGTTTATTTTTGTTGTACAAGCAATTCTTGACTTGCAACCTGTTCTGACCGAGGCTTCCCGAGAACATGAAACAAACTCCTTGTCCTGGTGAACTAATTGTCTCCTGCAAACTCCACTCCCCTTTCGTTCCTCTTTTATTTCCTCTGGGAGGGGCCATTCATCATCCACCTGTGGCCTTAGTAACAAGTCGACCCCTGTTCTTTAGCTGTTCCCCTTCGTCTGGCAACTCTGCGCATGCGCACACTGGGAACAGGCTCCAGCTGTTCATCTGCCTCACTGATGTCTGACTCTGAAGGCAGCTGATAACTGTCAGACAGGTCTGGCCCCCTCTCTGCCTCCGACACAGAGCCCCCATCAGAGCCTTCCCCAGACTCCAGGACTGGCCCATCTTCCTCCCTAACCTCCTCACTGTCCAAATCTGCTGCCAGCTCCATTGGCCACTGGCAGGCCACAACACAACTGTTCGTTTAGTGACTGAAGTTACTACGGTACTTTAAAAAAAATTACTTACGACTATTGCAGCATTTCCTGTGGTCACATGATCAAAATTTGAGTGTTTGGTAACTGGTTCATATTTATGATGGTTGCAGTGTCTCGGGGTCATGTGATCCCCTTCTGACAAGCAAATCCAATGGGATTTTCCAGATTCACTTAGCAACCATATTACTAACTTAATAATTGTGGCAAGCTAGGGTCTAAAATGAGGCAAAACTCACTTAGTCTTGCCTAGCAACAGAAATTTTGGGCTCAGTTACACATAGTCCTCGACTTACAACCACAGCTGAGACCAACATCTATGCTGCTAAGTGAGAAATTTGTTGTCAGTTTTGCCCCATTTTACGTCTTTTCTTGCCACCATTGTTAAGTGATTCACTGTGGCTGTTAAACTAGAAGCCTGGTTGTTAAGGGAGTCTGGATTCCCCATTGACTGTGCTTGTCAGAAGGTCGCAAAAGGTGATCACGTGACCCCGGGACACTGCAACCGTCATAAATATGAGTCAGTTGTCAAGCGTCTGAATTTTGATCACATGACCACGGGGATGCTGCATAGGTTGTAAAAAAGAGTTTTTTTAAAAACAAAAGGGGACCGACAGATGGACTTCAACTCCCAGAATCCCCCAGCCAGCCAAGAGTTGAACTCCACCTATCTTAAAGTGGCCAAGGTTGAGAAACATTGACATGTTACATTCAACTCCACCATGACACAGGCTCATCTTTATTGTCAGGGCCCCACGCTAGATGACAAAACTTCTTTTTTAATATCCTACAAAAGGCCAAGCGGAATCAGGACAAGTCAAATTCCAGGAGTTGGGGTTTTTTTGGGGGGGGGGGGGCGGAGAGAGAATAATGACACATTTACATTTTTAATGACCTCGAATTGCGATTGTATACCATAAAAGCCCAGATATCATTTTATAGCGTTTGTTTTTAAGTACTTTTCTCCAATGCTCAACAGCAATGTTTTAGGAGTTAGGAAACCATAAAACCTTACTAGAGAGGCTTAAAGCTGAATTAGAAGTCAAAGGGTGTTCAAATATCTGGGAAAATATTTTGACTGAAGTAAGAAATTGAAAAGCATAGGAGATGCTCTAGATCAGAGATGCTGTAGGCCACGGCTGAATCTCCCAAGTGGAAGGACGCCACTGCCGCGGTTAAAGGGACCGCTCCCTTTAAGGGAAAAGAACAAAATCCGGTTTGCACTTCTGAGGGCTGAATTCTCCTCAGAAAAGAGGAGTACCAGGATCCCTATAGTGTATCTTAAAGATTTCAAACCCTGGCCAATCTCCTCAACATTTGCCCAGTCAGCATTATCCACCTTTAGTTATATGGGACTTTGAAACATTAACATCAGCTCTGAGCTACCTGATTTAATTTCTCAACCTCCGGCATGTTTAAGATGTGTGGACTTCAAGTCCACACATCTTAAACGTGCCGGAAGTGGAGAAAGACTGGTTAATTTTTAAGCTTTATCCATAGTCATGATTTAGGTTAGGATGATCCTTCTTTGCACTTCTTCCCATTATCCAAGAATTGGATAATGCATTTAATTTATCCAGAAGATCTATCTGCATTCAATTCTATCCACCAGAAACTGGGACCCTTGCTGCCTATTGGGCTGTCTCCTTTCAAACGTGCTACAAAACTCCCAAGGGGCCTTCTTTTCTCAACGATGCGCGTGACGCATCCAATGGTTGCTTTGTTCTCTGGAGAAACACGCATCCTCAATAAACTTCCTTCAAGCTTTGGAACCTGTTGCTGTGTTATTTCTCCACGTTATTAACATAGAACCGCTACATGAAAAGACAATTCCCAAGCCTTTCCGATCACTGTTCATTCGTTGATGACACTGAGCAGATGGAACAGCGAGCCCAACCTTCCAAGTGTGATTAAGTGTGATTTTTGCAGATAATTCCCTTGGACAGGTTTATCCAGTGCCTTCTGGTGTGTGTTTGTGCGTGTGTATGTTTGTGTGTGTGTGTGTGAGAGAGAGAGAGAGAGAGCAACACACACATATAGTTACACACACATACCGACTGACACAGAGAGAAAGACACAAAAATATACACAGAGACACACAGGCACAGAGAGAGAGAGAGAAAGAGAGGAAGAGAGACAAAGAGACACACTGAGATAGACAGAGAGACAGACATACACACACACACACACATACACACAGGTAGACAAATAAAGAGACAGACACACACAGACAGACACACAGTGAAACAGGAAGAGAGACACAGAGAGACACAGAGAGAGACAGAGAGAAAGAAAGAGAGAGAGAGAGAGAGAGAGAGAGAGAGACAGAGACAGAGACACAAAGAGAGAGGAAGATTTAACAAGGATATGATCCAGATCACAAAAAGTGATGGTGGCACACGAAGCCATTTCTAAGGGCAGCTGATTTTTCTGCCTTGATTTTCGGCCATTTTTCGCCCTCCAGGAGGCTTCCCTGAAGGCTTTCCAGAGGCTTTCTAGGAGCCTGAGGAGGGCGAAAAATGGCCCAACATGCAAACCGGAGGTTTGGGAACGGATTTCCAGTTTCCACGCTGTTTTTCACCCTCCGGAGGCTTCAGGGAAGCCTCCCAAAGCCTCCAGAGGGAGAAAAACAGCCCAACCGGCAACCCGGAAGTCCATTCCCAAACTTCTGGTTTGAATGTAGGGCAGTTTTTCGCCCTCCCCAGACTTCTATAAAGCTGGAGAGGGCGCAACGGAAGTTGGAAAATAGGCCGTTTCTGGACTCCAGAGGGCTCCCGGGGCGGAAAGGGGGGTGCAGGGGAGGCCATTGTTGCCCTCCGCAGGCTCCATGAAAGCCACGCACAGGGCAGCAGGGCTGGGGTGGGGGTGTCATGCACATGTGGATGCACAGCACGGGGGGGGGATTAGATTATGGGGATGTGCATGCGAGCGAGTGTGATAGAACGTGCACGCATTTTTTGGCACCTGAGGCGAAAAAGCTTCGCCATCACTATACAATACAGCAGAGGTGGGGAACTATGGCCCTTTTATGACTTGTGGACTTCAACTCCCAGAATTCCTGAGCCAGCCACGAGCCATTAAAAGGGCCATCGTTCCCCACCTCTGCTTTAGAGCATAGCATACTACCCACTACAGGTGGTCCTCAACAATTCGTTTAGTGATAGTTCAAACTTACGACGACAGTTGACTTATGGTCACTTTTCCCATCCACTTTTGACCCTTTTGTTCACATCACCAGGAGGAGGCTGCCGTGGTCATTAAGTGTGAAAAAGGGCTGTTGTAACTCTGAATGATCACTGAGGCAACTCTTGTGCTGAGGTGGCGCAGTGGTTAGAGTGCAGCACTGCAGGTCACTTCAGCTGACTGCAGTTCTGCAATTCGGCTGTTCAAATCGGCTGTTCAAAGAGCAGTGGAACAGCTTGCCTTCAGAAATTGTGGGTGCTCCATCACTAGAGTTTTTAAGAAGAGACTGGTAGGGTCTCCTTCTTGAGCAGGGATTTGGACCAGAAGACCCCCAAGGTCCCCTCCAGCTGACTGACTGACTGACTGATTGAATGAAAGGGGCTTAGCGATAACACACAAGAAAATAACATATCCACAATAGCATTTGTTCAAGGAACACAGCCTTTGTCTAACCGAAATAAATCAACCACTGTCTTTGTGGTGCCTCCCTTATTTTAGTGCAGGGACGTCGTAGCCAGGCGATCATCAGGAGTCAACACTGATTTGGGCCCAAACGTAAAAAAGAGGGGAAAAAATAGAATGGATTAAAGCTGTGATGGCTAAGCTTTTTCTCCTCACATGCCAAAAGCACGCGCACAACAGCGCATGCACGCGTGCCCATACCCATAATACAATGTGTCCTCCCCCCCCATGCATGCACATAAGCCCCGTGTTCCTGACACCCCCATGCATGCGCCCCCGTACTCTCCCCGCCCCCCTGCGCATGCCCGCGTGTCTCCTGCATGTGCGGCAGAGACCTGAAAATCAGCTAACTGGCGGGAGGTGCACACGCATGCACAGTGGAGCTGAGCTGGGCGACGGCTCACGTGCCCGCAGGGAGGTTCCATAGGTTCGCCATCACAGGATTAAAGCTTAGTAAGCCTAAAATAGAAGCTCCACAGATGGCGACATACAGTTGTTCTGTTGTGTTTGTGGACTCCCCCACCCCCCCAGTTGAATGTTCCGTTTCTGTTGGAATTTCTGTTTTAAACAGAAATCCCAAGATTCTATTCAAAGGGAGATGATGGTGGGATATTGCAGTAAAAGTGTCACCCTACACTTATTTTTCTTCTTCAATCACCTGTTCTTCATCTTGGGGGCGCTGATGGTTGGGATCGGGACCTGGATTTTGGTTGACCAAAAGGCCTTCATTCCCATCCTGCAGAACTCGTCTCCCACGTTCAAAACTGGGATCTACGTCTTCATCGGAGCCGGTGCCATCACCATGGTGCTTGGCTACCTGGGATGCTTAGGGGCCTTCTTTGGCATCCGGTGCACCCTTGGCCTCTACATCGCCTGCCTGTTGCTCATCCTCTCGGCCCAGATGACCGCTGGCCTGATGATCTGCTTCCAACAGAGCTCGCTGAAAGCCAGGATACCCGAGGTGGTGATTGATCTCCTCCAGACATATGACTCTTCCAACGATACAAACCAGGCCCTCGCAGCCGCTTGGGACTTTGTTCAAATCAAGTTTGCGTGCTGTGGCTGGACCGGACCCGAAGACTGGCAACTCAACAAAATCCTTTGGGCAGGCAAAATGCGCTACTATCCATGTTCTTGCAGCAACCACACAGAGGATGCCTACATGGGGACAGGTTTCTGTGCTCTGGAGCCCTATTCGGATACAACCAACGTGACCGACTGGCCCGTGAAGAAGCAGGGGTGCCGGATGGCTGTGCTGAGCTGGTTGCAGAGAAATTTCAACCTCTTTCTTGGGGTCTGCACAGGAGTGGCCATCACAGAGCTGCTGGGGATAGGGCTCTCTATCCACCTCTTCAAAAACAAAACATGCCTATACTAAAGATGACAACGCCGCCTGGAGCTTGGATGCGATCCAGGAGGAAAGAGGGAACTGGGTTCTTTGTTCCAGACGATGCTTGGCAGTCCCTGCTAGAGCTTTAGCCTAACAACTCTTCCTCTACTTATCTTGCTCCTTCCAGAAATGAATGCAAATGTTCTGAATGGCCGGGCTTTTAGAGTTTTATTCACCACCACAATAAGATTCAGGATGCTCCATATACCCCTTCCGCTGGGTTCGTACCCTCTTCCTTCTGTGCAATTTGGATAAAGTTGGGAGATTAGACTTGTGGATTTCTTCCACAAATATTCCTACCTGAGGCTGGTTCATTCCTTCTTACATTTTTCAGACCCCGCTGTTGAGGCTGACTTCCTCAATTCCAAGGGAAAAATCTCTTCCATCTGGAATTGTATCACTTGCTTTGTTTCTCCAACGTTTGAAAAATAAAGTTCTATCGGCTGTACAATTTTCTTTCCCTTCCTGTTTGGTGCTTGGGATGTCCATCAGGTCAAAGGTCAGGTGAGCTTCAAAGGAGGACTCGGGATCACAGATCTTTCTGTTTTTTGCTCATTTGAAGGGAGTTTATTTTTGTTGTACAGGCAATTCTTGACTTGCAACCTGTTCTGACCGAGACTTCCCGAGAACATGGAACAAACTCCTTGTCCTGGTGAACTAATTGTATCCTGCAAACTCTACTCCCCTTTCGCTCCTCTTTTATTTCCTCTGGGAGGGGCCATTCATCATCCACCTGTGGCCTTAGTAACAAGTCGACCCCTGTTCTTTACCTGTTCCCCTTCGTCTGGCAACTCTGCGCATGCGCACACTGGGAACAGGCTCCAGCTGTTCATCTGCCTCACTGATGTCTGACTCTGAAGGCAGCTGATAACTGGCATACAGCTCTGGCCCCCTCTCTGCCTCTGACACAGAGCCCTCATCAGAGCCTTCCCCAGACTCCAGGACTGGCCCATCTTCCTCCCTAACCTCCTCACTGTCCAAATCTGCTGCCAGCTCCATTGGCCACTGGCAGGCCACAACACAACTGTTCGAGGCAAAACTCACTTAGTCTTGCCTAGCAACAGAAATTTTGGGCTCAGTTACATATAGTCCTCGACTTACAACCACAGTTGAGACCAATATCTATGCTGCTAAGTGAGAAATTTGTTAAGTCAGTTTTGCCCCATTTTACGTCTTTTCTTGCCACCATTGTTAAGTGATTCACTGTGGCTGTTAAACTAGAAGCCTGGTTGTTAAGGGAGTCTGGATTCCCCATTGACTGTGCTTGTCAGAAGGTCGCAAAAGGTGATCACGTGACCCCGGGACACTGCAACCGTCATAAATATGAGTCAGTTGTCAAGCGTCTGAATTTTGATCACATGACCACGGGGATGCTGCATGGGTTGTAAAAAAGAGAGTTTTTTTTTAAAAAAGTGGACCGACAGATGGACTTCAACTCCCAGAATCCCCCAGCCAGCCAAGAGTTGAACTCCACCTATCTTAAAGTGGCCAAGGTTGAGAAACATTGACATGTTACATTCAACTCCACCATGACACAGGCTCATCTTTATTGTCAGGGCCCCACGCTAGATGACAAAACTTCTTTTTTAATATCCTACAAAAGGCCAAGCGGAATCAGGACAAGTCAAATTCCAGGAGTTGGGGTTTTTTTTGGGGGGGGGGGAGAATAATGACACATTTACATTTTTAATGACCTCGAATTGCGATTATATACCATAAAAGCCCAGATATCATTTTATAGCGTTTGTTTTTAAGTACTTTTCTCCAATGCTCAACAGCAATGTTTTAGGAATTAGGAAACCATAAAACCTTACTAGAGAGGCTTAAAGCTGAATTAGAAGCTCAAAGGGTGTTCAAATATCTGGGAAAATATTTTGACTGAAGTAAGAAATTGAAAAGCATAGGAGATGCTCTAGATCAGAGGTGGGCAATGATGGCCCCTTTATGACCTGTGGACTTCAACTCCCAGAGTTCCTTAGCCAACATGAGGAATGATGGCCCCTTGTGGACTTCAACTCCCAGAGTTCCTTTGCCAATATGAGGAATAATGGCCCCTTTATGACCTGTGGACTTCAACTCCCAGAGTTCCTTTGCCAACATGAGGAATGATGGTCCCTTTATGACCTGTGGACTTCAACTCCCAGAGTTCCTTTGCCAACATGAGGAATAATGGCCCCTTTATGACCTGTGGACTTCAACTCCCAGAGTTCCTTTGCCAACATGAGGAATGATGGTCCCTTTATGACCTGTGGACTTCAACTCCCAGAGTTCCTTTGCCAACATGAGGAATGATGGCCCCTTTATGACCTGTGGACTTCAACTCCCAGAGTTCCTTAGCCAACATGAGGAATGGTGGCCCCTTTATGACCTGTGGGCTTCAACTCCCAGAGTTCCTTAGCCAACATGAGGAATGATGGCCCCTTTATGACTTGTGGACTTCAACTCCCAGAATTCCTTAGCCAGCATGGGACCTGATGTCCACAAGTCATAAAAGGCCCATCGTTCCCCAACCCTGCTAGAACCATTCCTGAAGCCAACAGCCATACGGGCTTCCGCTCAAGTCTAAAGGATGGATCATAAAGACCAGACCTGGCTAGAGTGCCCTTGAGAGACAATGCTGTCATTGTCTAGGAGGGCTCTTCTATGGTTCAGACCCACCCGGAAACACAGCCAAGCTATTCTGTTTGGTTGCCGTGTTTCTTTCCTTTGACGCTGAAGGTTCTGAGTTCTGAAAAGAGGTTCTGTGAAAAAGCAACGATGTCGAAATGCTTCTTCAAATGCCTCAAGTGCTTGTTCTTCTTCTTCAATGTCCTTTTGTTTCTGGTGGGAGGTGCAATGTTCAGCATAGGCCTCTGGGTTTTGATCACCAAGAGCGCCTACGTTTCCCTCCTGCAGTCTGTTTTCGACTCCTTCCAAGGCCTGCTGTACATCTTCATCGCAGTGGGCGCTCTCGCCATGTTTCTCGGCTTATGGGGCAGCCTCGGACTCTACTTTGGAGTAAAATTCGCTCTGATCGCCTACATCCCGCTCCTGATCGTCATTGTCATCTTCCACTTTTTCCCTGGCTTGTTTATCAAACAGCAAAAGACGGAAGACAACCTCAACAAGAATGTCCTCAGCCTCATCCACAACTATAACCCAATGGACCAAGCCAACCAGCACAAAGAGATAGCTTTGGATTATGTCCAGGTCAAACTGGCTTGTTGTGGCTGGACCGGGCCGGAAAATTGGAAAAACAACACCTTTTTCCAGGAAAAAATGGGAACCTACCCATGTTCTTGCAGCGACCACCCAGCCAGCTTCCAACCGGCGCTGGGCGTCTGCCGGTTGAACACCGTTTCCCCTAAAACTGTGGCGAGGGACTGGCCCGTGAAAAAACAGGGATGCCGTACGCTTGTGCAAAAGTGGTTCAAGAAAGTGGCGGACGCCCTTTTCCTCGTGTCCTTCGTCGTGATCGCCTTCGAGATTCTGGGAATCGGTCTTGCGTTTTACATTTGCGCAGGACGGAACGTGTATGCTGCAGGCCACGGCTGAATCTCCCAAGTGGAAGGCCGCTGCCGCGGTTAAAGGGACCGCTCCCTTTAAGGGAAAATAACAAAATCCCTTTTTTCCAGGTTGTTTCCCTCAGGTTGTTAAAGAGACATCTTGGCCTGGCTGGTAGCGGATGCGTTGAACTCAAGCCAGTTTTGAGACTCCAGAGGTTCAAATGAAATCCCCAGTTTCTCTCACCCTTGAGCATTCTGGTTTGCACTTCTGAGGGCTGAATTCTCCTCAGAAAAGAGGAGTACCAGGATCCCTATAGCGTATCTTAAAGATTTCAAAACCTGGCTAATCTCCTCAACATTTGCCCAGTCAGCATTATCCACCTTTAGTTATATGAGACTTTGAAACATTAACATCAGCTCTGAGCTACCTGATCTAATTTCTCAACCTCCGGCATGTTTAAGATGTGTGGACTTCAACTCCCAGAATTCCCCAGCCAGCCATGCTGGCTGGGGAATTCTGGGAGTTGAAGTCCACACATCTTAAACGTGCCGGAAGTGGAGAAAGACTGGTTAATTTTTAAGCTTTATCCATAGTCATGATTTAGGTTAAGATGATCCTTCTTTGCACTTCTTCCCATTGTCCAAGAATTGGATAATGCATTTAATTTATCCAGAAGATCTATCTGCATTCAATTCTATCCACAAGAAACCGGGACCCTTGCTGCCTATTGGGCTGTCTCCTTTCAAACGTGCTACAAAACTCCCAAGGGGCCTTCTTTTCTCAACGATGCGCGTGACGCATCCAATGGTTGCTTTGTTCTCTGGAGAAACACGCATCCTCAATAAACTTCCTTCAAGCTTTGGAACCTGTTGCTGTGTTATTTCTCCACGTTGTTAACACAAAACCGCTACACGAAAAGACAATTCCCAAGCCTTTCCGATCACTGTTCATTCGTTGATGACACTGAGCAGATGGAACAGCGAGCCCAACCTTCCAAGTGTGATTAAGTGTGATTTTTGCAGATAATTCCCTTGGACAGGTTTACCCAGTGCCCTCTGGTGTGTGTTTGTGCGTGTGCATGTTTATGTGTGTGTGTGTGTGTGAGAGAGAGAGAGAGAGAGCTACACACACACATAACGACTGACTCAGAGAGAGACACACAGAGGGAGAGAGAGACACATATATACACAGACACACAGGCATATAGAGAGAGAGAAAGAGAGGAAGAGACAGAAAGATACACCGAGACAGACAGACAGACAGACACTCACACACACACACACAAACACACACACACAGAGGTAGACAAATAGAGAGATAGGCACACACAGACAGAGACAGACACACACATACACAGAGGTAGACAAATAGAGAGACAGGCACACAAAGACAGAGACACACACAGACACACAGTGAAACACATAGAGAGACACAGAGAGAGACAGAGAGAAAGAGGGAGAGAGAGGGAGGGAGAGAGACAGAGACACAGAGAGAGAGGAAGAGATTTAACAAGGATATGATCCAGATCACAAAAAGTGATAATATATCTCTATACTCGTGATGGCAAATCTATGGCTTGCGTGCCACAAGTGGCACACGGAGCCATTTCTAAGGGCAGCTGATTTTTCCGCCTTGATTTTCGGCCATTTTTCGCCCTCCAGGAGGCTTCCCTGAAGGCTTTCCAGAGGCTTTCTAGGAGCCTGAGGAGGGCGGAAAACGGCCCAACATGCAAACCGGAGGTTTGGGAACGGACTTCCAGTTTCCACGCTGTTTTTCACCCTCCGGAGGCTTCAGGGAAGCCTCCCAAAGCCTCCAGAGGGAGAAAAACAGCCCAACTGGCAACCCGGAAGTCCATTCCCAAACTTCTGGTTTGAATGTAGGGCAGTTTTTCGCCCTCCCCAGACTTCTAGAAAACCTCTGGAGCCTGGGGGGGGGGGGCAAAAAATGGACCTACTGGGCCCAACGGAAGTTGGAAAATAGGCCGTTTCCGGACTCCAGAGGGCTCCCGGGGGGGAAGGGGGGGTGCAGGGGAGGCAATTTTTGCCCTCTGCAGGCTCCATGAAAGCCACGCGCAGGGCAGCAGGGGTGGGGTGGGGGTGTCATGCACATGTGGATGCACAGCACGGGGGGGGGGGATTAGATTATGGGGATGTGCATGCGAGCGAGTGCGATAGAACGTGCACGCATTTTTTGGCACCTGAGGCGAAAAAGCTTCGCCATCACTATACGATACAGCAGAGGTGGGGAACTATGGCCCTTTTATGACTTGTGGACTTCAACTCCCAGAATTCCTGAGCCAGCCACGAGCCATTAAAAGGGCCATCGCTCCCCACCTCTGCTTTAGAGCAGTGTTTTTCAACCACTGTGCCGCGGCACACTAGTGTGCCGTGACATAGTGTAAGGTGTGCCGTGGGAAAAACACCCGCCGGGTGTTTTCAGCGGAGCTCTTCAAAACAAGACTTGTTGAATTCCGCAGGTTTTGAGGCCATTCACTTCCAAAAAACCCCACTGCTTCCCCCAATAAGCCCGCCGTTTCGGGAGCGCTGCAGATTGGTCTGCTTGACAACCCCAGCCGGGGATTCCGGGATCGCGTTCGCGGCACCACGCAAATGCCCGCTGACTTGCACCTGGCTCCTCCGGGCTTATTTCCCAGCAGAGAAATCAGGACAAGGAGATTGAACGCAAAGCAAGAGGAACGAAGCCAGCACCCCCGCTTTCCCAGCAATGTCTCCTCCTCCTCCCTGTTCCTGTCACCCTCCCGCAGGCAGATTTTGGCCCAGACAAGCCGATGGGGCTCTTCTCGTCCCGGGAAGGGAGGAAGGGGCAAGGTTCAAGAAAACTCGGGAAGGGGGAAATCGCAAAGCTGGAACGGGAGATCTTCCACGATGAACACGAGCCCAAAGGGGCAACTCCGCGCACGAGCCTCGCCCTGAACCCTGAAAGGCAGAAGACCGCAGGACTCCCATGCGCTCCCCCACCTCCAGCAAAAGCAGCGCAGACGCTGCTCTCTTCCCTGCACTGCCTCGGAAAGGGAGCCCAAGCCCCGCCGCCCCAAGCGCAGTTTCTCCCGCGATCACCCACCTCTGCCGCCTCTTCCCTGCCGCGCCTCAGGGAGCAGCTTTGCTCCCCCCCCCGTCAAATTCTCTGGACTCGCTCCTGTAGGATGGCTCTGAAGCTAAAGCACAGGCTATACTCATGCAAAACAGTTCCAAGATTTTGAATGCCCTCAATTGTTCCTCTCCCAATACTGTTCCTATACTTCAATGATGCTGTTGTTAGCTTTCAGTTTTGGAATAATGAGTGAGGAACTAGGTAATACCTACCTCATACCCTTGGATGGATGCTAGCATTCTAGGAAGTATAATCTCAAGAGAGTGGATTTTAAATTGATAAATTGATTTATACTTCACAAAAGACAATTGCAAATTGAGATAATTGTAAATTGAGAAGATATAGTCAATATAGGCACAGAGTTAAATATTTTTAACATTTTCTAATGGTGGTGTGCCTCGTGATTTTTTTTCGTGAAAAAGGTGTGCCTTTGCACAAAAAAGGTTGAAAAACACTGCTTTAGAGCATAGCATACTACCCACTAGAGGCAGTCCTCAACAATTCGTTTAGTGACAGTTCAAACTTATGACGACAGTTGACTTAGAGTCGCTTTTCCTACCCACTTTTGACCCTTTTGTTCACATCACCAGGAGGAGGCTGCCGTGGTCATTAAGTGTGAAAAAGGGCCGTTGTAACTCTGAATGATCACTGAGGCAACTCTTGTTAAGTCTACCCGTACTTTTCAATGGTCACAAAACAAATTGGTTGTATGTCAAGGACGTCTGGTCTGGGGCATTCAATTCTTTTCGTGGTTTCGCCCTCGCTGCGTGCTTCGTGAGGAAAGGGAGAAAACGAAGGAAGCACACGTGGATAATAAGAGAGTTGAAAGGAGAGAGAGAGAGAGAGATGATCCCCAGGAAAAAAGGGGGGAACCTCGGGAACTACCGTATTTTTCAGAGCAAAGGTGCACCTTTTTCCCTCAAAAGAGAGGGTGAAAACTGGGTGCGTCTTATACACTGAATACAGCATTTTTTTGTGTCCCGAAACCCTGCTCCCTTTGCCAAAATGGCTGTGCATAGCCTTTAAGAGGCTTTCGGAGTACTCCTGGGGTCTGGGGAGGGCAGAAATGAGTGAAAAATGGGCCGTTTTGGGTAGGTCTGGAGCGTGCAGAAACTTTTTTTTTTTTAAATTGCCTCTTCATAATCTTGGTGCGTCTTATAGACTGAAAAACACGGTAATTAAAACCAACTCTGATTAACAACGAGCCAGAGAACCGAAAGGAGATTACTTGCTGCTGCGTCTTTTCCTTCCTCGGCTGTTTCTTCCAGTTCTTGGACCTTGGCATCATCTGGATCTTCGGAACGCTCTTCTGCGTCCGTCCTGCCGTTCTCTCCGCAGGGTGTCCTGCCTGGCTCCCCATCTTGATCACTCTGCAACTCATCCCTGTCTGGAATCACTATTTAAAAAAAAAACACAGAAACTTCAGCCCCCAAATTGACCTTTGCCAAGAAAACCCCAAAAGTGCTTCCCTCCCCCCCACACAAAGAGGCAACTGGACTTATTTGGTTTTCCTTTTGAAGACGTTTCGCTTCTCATCCGAGAAGCTTCTTCAGTTCCGACTGGAGGGTGGGGAAGGGAAGGATTGATACTCTAGGACAGCTGGTCATTTGCATTCTCTTTAGAGAGCCGTTGAGGCCACTTGGTGGTTTATCCGTGTCCTCGGGGTCACCTGTGTGGTGCAAATGGGTGTGAAACTGCTCAAAAGACTGGAAATGTAGGCTGGAAAAACAACACGTCCCTGGTGATTGGAAAGGCCCAACAGAGACTTCATTTCCTTAGAGCCCTGCGAAAAAAATCAGGTGGAACAACGGGGGACGATCTCTTTCTATTTGCCCACCATAGAAAGTGTCCTCACATATTGTATTACAGTACGGTATGCTGGTTTAACAGCTGCGGACAGGAAGGCATTGCAGAGAGTGATCAATTCGGCACAAGAAACCATTGGTTGCCCTCTGACCCCTTGAGAGACCGCCTACTGCCTATTACCTCCACTAGACCGATAAGATCGCATAGATTAGGCCTCCTCCGAATTCCATCAGCCAGCCAGTGTAGACTGGCAACTACCCGGAGGAGAGCCTTCTCGGTGGCTGCTCCGACCCTCTGGAACGAACTCCCCGTGGAGATTCGGACCCTCACCACCCTCCAGTCCTTCCGCGCCGCCCTTAAAATCTGGCTGTCCCGGCTGGCCTGGGGTTAAGACTCTAACCCACACTCGAATTGTATGACTGTTGAGTTTTTAAATGATGTAGTGTCTTTATGTTGTAAATTGTTTGTCTTTCCCCTCCCCTTTTGAACTGTGAGCCGCCCTGAGTCCCCCCAGGGAAAAGGGCGGCATACAAATAAAGTGACTAAATGACTAAATGACCCCACTGGATGACATCGCCAGATCTCGCTGCTTTAGCAGAGTAAGGAAGATGCTCAGAGATGATTCACACCCTGGTCAGTGTCTCTTTGCACTTCTACCATCGGGCAGAAGAGATCGAAGCATAGCCAGCCGAACAAACAGGTTTAAAGATAGTTTCTATCCTTGGGCTGTGAGACTCTCAAAGACAACCACAATCACACGTGGAAACGAATGACTAGGGTTTTTTTTCCTTTTCCTAATTACTTGCATAGGGATTATTCTTTACGCTATTTATGTTGTTTGTATTTCTTGTCATGGATTGCCCCAGTGAGGCTAAAATCAATTTCGTTGCATACATGATGTACAATGACAATAAAGGCTATACTATACTATGATGTCATATTCCCTCCTCCCCCCCCCCTTTGAGGGAGGGTGTTCAATTTTAACATAGATGGTCTCTCTGACCCCTCTTTCAAACCAGTGGTCCTCTCTGCCCAAAATGTTGACTTGGCTGCCTTCAAGAGAGTGGCCTTTTGTCTTTTAAATGCAGATGGGCTGCTGAATCTTGTCCTGATGAGTTTTGTTCTCCTGTGTTTGCAAGGAGTATAAATCCTTCCATTCACCACCATCTAGTCAAAGCTGAAGAAGCTTCTCGGATGAGAAGTGAAACGTCTTCAAAAGAAAAACTGGAAAGTCCAGTTGGAAAAAAAAAAGCACCTTTGGGACAGCCATGTCCTGGATGACTGAGAATCTTCATAGACACTCTGGCAGGAAAGTTGAAAACAAAAATACAGCCCCTCCAATTACTGTATTTTTTGGAGTATAAGACACAGCAAAGTTTTGAAGAGGCAAGTTAAAAAAAGGTTTTGCACTCTGTAAACCTCCCAAAAATGGCCCGTTTTTCACAAAAACGGGCCTGGGTTGTTGTTTTTTTTGCCAAAAAAGGGGCATGGATAGCCTTTAGGAAGCTTATTGAGTGCTCCTGGGGGGTGGGGAGGCAAAATTGAGCAAAAAACAGCCCATCTTTTGCTCATTTCTGCCCTCCCCAGCCCCCAGGAGCTCTCTGAAAGCCTTCTACAGGCTCTGCACGGCCATTTTGGTGAAGGGGGAGGTGTTTCAGGAGGCCAAAAATGCTGTATTCAGTGTATAAGACGCGCCCATATTTTCAGCCTTCTTGAGGGAAAAAGGTGTGTCTTATACGCCGAAAAATACGGTAACCATCAAGCGCATCGTTAATATGAATACTGGGTCTCTCCGCATCTAGTCCACACCTTCCCAATTACTTCTCCCCATCCCGCCATCCCTACCTCAGCTCTGGGACTGAGGGAGGGGAGTCCCAACAGTAGAAAGGGGATTAGAAACTGGGTCTCTCCAATCCTAGCTGAACAGCTTCCCTATTGCCACATTCTGGACCAGAGAGGGATTTTAGGCTCAACTGTGTCATAGGTCAAGGACTATCTGTACTGGTCAACTAGATGGAGACTGCAACTAGCAATATTTGTGGAATGAGACTTCATTCCAGAAGCCACAGGAAAGCAAATCATGGCTCGATGCAATGGGGGAACCTGGTTTCAGAGCAGAACATCTAAAGTGCTCCTTTTTCGTGTCTCCCTTCCTCCCAGACCATGTTGTGGCTCGCCAGCGGCCCTGCGGAGACTCAGACAGTGAGCAGGTTGGGGAGGAACATGGGCCAGTCCTGGAGCCTGGGGAAGGCTCTCATGAATGCTCTGCGTCGGAGGCAGAGGTGGCTGACTGATAGTTATCGGCTGCCTTCGTAGTCGGACATCAGTGGGGCAGAAGAACAGCTGGAGCCTGTTCCCGATGTGCCCATGCGCAGAGCTGCCAGGAGAAGGGAACAGCTAAGGAACAAGGGTTGACTCAGGAGTAAAGGCACAAGTGGACGGTGAATGGCCCCTCCCATAGGGAATAAAGAGGAGCAAAAGGGGAGGGGAGTTTGCAGGAGACAATTAGTTCATTTAATTAGTGTGAAGATTTCTTCGTGACTCTCGGGGACTCCTTGCCAAGTATTTTCTTGCACAGCGTTGCGTTTGGAAGGTGTCGGCCCTGGCAGCTCTCCAAGCCTGATAAGGTCTGTGGTTGTAAATTCACCCTTGAAAGACTGTTTGCCGGGATTTTGCTGGATGTGAATGAGAGGAATTCACGTGAGCTTAATAAAAAGGGGTTTTGTCGGGACAAGGAGTCTGCTTCGAGACTTTGTGAAGCCTGGGTGAGAATAGACCCCAACATTTCCAATAGGTACCCACTTTCAATCACGGCAACCTCAGAGGACACGATCTTCTTGGAAGCGTCTTCCTTTTCAATGGTCTCTTTTGCCGTCCTGTCTTCTAGAAGACAAAATGGAAACAATTGTCACAGGAGGGGAAAAAAACCAGTAGTAAGACAGGTCCGTCTCCCTGCAGTGATATAGATAACTCGTTCTGAACTGTCTTACAGGGAGGCAGAGATGGTTTAAAGAATGTACAGGCAGTTCTCCACTTCCGACCGCAATTGGGCCTCAAATATGTTGCTAAGTGAGACAGCTGTTAAGTGAACTTGGTCCCATTTTATGATCTTTTTGTCTCAGTTGTTAAGAGAACTACAACTGTTAAGTTAGCATCTCTGTTCTTCGGTGAATCTGGTTTCCCGATTGACTTCGCTCGTCAAAAGCTCACAAAAAGTGATTGCGTTACTCTGGGACTCTGCAACCGTCATAAATATGAGTCAGTTGGCAAGCACCTGAATTTTGATCACATGACCGTGGGGATGCCACAGTGGTCGTAAGTGTGAAAAATGGTCATGTCACTTTTTTTCAGTGACGACGTATCATCGAACAGTCACTATATGAACTGTCGTAAGTTGAGGACTAGCTGCATTCTTTATTACACAAGATTGTTTATGAAGGCCAGGAGAGTCCAACAGCAAAAGTACCAAAGTATAGGTTATCTACAACTTGTAAGTATAATCGAATGCGGAATTAAGAATTGTAAGGAAAAACGGAACGTTTGAACACCTGGCCAAATGAAGTATTTATATTATTCGAGTTGTGTCGATTGTTAAGCGGATCACGATGTAACTCCACCTGAGTTGATGATCTTTAGGTTATTAAGTGAATGCCACGGTTCTTAAGTGACTCATTGTATCCAATGGGCATTCTTTGCCAGAAATTGAAGGTAAACAGCAGCTTCTGTCAAGGGAGGGAGTCAAGCTATTCTCCAAAGCACCTGAGGGCAGGACATGAAGCAATGGGTGGAAACTAATCAAGGAGAGAAGCAACTTAGAATTAAGGAGAAATTTCCTAACATAACTATTAAGCAGTGGAACAACTTGCCTCCAGAAATTGTAAATGCTCCAACACTGGAAATTTGTAAGAAGATGTTGGATAGCCATTTGTCTGAAGTGGTGTAAAGTTTCCTGCCTAAGCAGGGGGTTGGACTAGAAGACCTCCAAGGTCCCTTCCAACTCTATTCTATTAAAAACAAACCATTGCAAATTGTGATCATGTGACCACAGGACAACGCAAATAGCTGCAAATGGAGGCCAGTTGTCAAGCCTCCAAAATGTGATCACGTGATCATGGGTGTGGGGGTACTACCTCTATCATTAAAAGATTTAAGAGGGGGGGAAAACAGCCTCAGAGATAAAATACAGTAAGTTGACATATATGACATAAAACTTTAAAAAGCTTTCTTACTGATTTGTAAATAAATGCTTTGTTTTTATCATCCTAGTTAAATGTTTCCCTACGGCTGGGGTGATTTTAGAATTTTTATCTCAGTTGTTTTACATCTTCAGATACAACTCTTTCGAGCCTCAGTTTTAAAATAGGACAGATTATAATCGGCTGAAAACTTCTGTAGAAATCACAAAGCAGTAAAAAACAATTCCCCCAGTTTCTAAGTCAATACTATCACCAGGAATATCTTTGACAAATGGGAATATTTTCAGCTTTACTCTTTAACAGGGGTCAGCAACTCTGGAGTGACATGTGGCCCTTTCATCCTTCTGCTGCGGCTCCCTGTTGCTCAAAATATGTGTCACGCCTGCCAATGTGCGACACCCACTGGCACACAATTTATTGAGCGTTTCGACCCCCGGTAGACCAACTGTTGTGGCCCAACAGGAGCCATTGGAGCAGCCACCAGACTCCGACAGCGAGGGGCCCTATGAGTTGGCTCTGGAGGATGTGGAGGACCCTGGACAGGATTCAGACTCCGAGCAGGGCGCAGAAAGACTGGTTGGCCACCAGGAGGCACCTGAGCCTTGGACCAGTGGGGAGGAGACAAGGGAGAGTGAGCCGGACGCCAGCAGTTAGTTGTTCCTGGATGCACGCCATCGAAGAGCTACTAGGTGTCAGGAACAATTACACAATTACAGGAGATAATTGCGCTCAGCTGGTGGTCATTAGGCTCCTCTCCAGACTATAAAAAGACTGCTTGTGCATATGCCCCTCTTGCAGAAGTCAACACAGGAACAAATGTCGGAGAACATTGTTATGAGCTTGGCAGGCTGGATTGCTGCCAAGCCTTATCTGTGTTTATTGCTGCCCAAGTTTGTCTGTGCCGGTTTGCTGCCAAGTACCTGTCTGTCTGTTAATTAAATGCCATAACTGATCTTTGGCTCGGAGTGTGCTTTGGTGTGGAACAAGGGGGGTCAGAACAGCCATCCATGGATAAATCCAAGAAAAGAAAAGTTTCAGAAGAAATAGAATATTTAATTCAACTAGATAGGCTAATTTTGTGGCCGCTCAAGAAATAAGTCAGGCACGGGAAAGATTTTGTGGCTCACTGTGCTTTCTTTTCTGTGGAAACAGGTCCAAATGGCTCTTTGGGTGTTTAAAGTTGCCGACCCCCTGCTCTATAACATATCAGATGGCAGCACATTTGACGTAACTAATGGTTAACCCCCCCCCTTACATGCTGATCAGGAGATCCTCGACTTACGACTTCAATTGAGCCCAATATTGGTGTTGCTAAGCAAAACATTTGTTCGGTGAATTTTGCTCCATTGTACGACCTTTCTTGCTACCGTTGTTAAGTGAATCACTGCAGCTGTTAAATTAGTATCACAGATGTTACATGAATCTGGCTTCCCCACTGATTTTTGTTTAAAAAAAGGTCACAAATGGGGATCATGTGACCCCTCCCCCCGGGATGCTGTAAAACCGTCATAAATATGAAACAATGGCCAAGCATTCAAATTTTGACTCTGGGGATGCAGCAACAGGGAAAAAGGTGAAAAATGGTCACTTTTTCAGTGTCATAACTTTAAGCAGTCACTAAATGAGCTCTTGTAAGTCGTGACATTATTTTTGTTTTCTTAAGAAACAAAAAAGTACTTTTTAGTAATGACAGCGCAGCTGAGGTACTCGGCACCTCACACAGGACTAGGGGATTAAGAAAGCAGTTGTCGAACTAGGAGGTGTGGAAAAAGGAAGGGAAGGGGATGAGAAATTGGGTTCTCTGCAGTGACACCTGCAGGGAAGGTCAAAAAAATTCAGCTGCTGGAATGGAGAAGGTTAGGTTTATTGGTTTGTATGCCGCCCACTCCCGAAGGACTCTGGGTGGCTCACAATAAAAGGGGGGGAATAAATAAGAAGATGGATTGACTACATTCAAAATAAATATTGGACTAAGAAATTTCAATTAGCTTATGAATGAATGAGCAAGGAATGTTATAATTTATTTAAATTTAGCTTAATAAAAGGGGAGTTAAAGTACAAGAGGGAGGCAGGATGTTATAGTTAGTTAGCTTATGTTAGTGTATGATTGTTAAATGTTTATACCCTGTATTTTGCTCTGGGAAGTTGCGGGGGAGGGAGGGCTGGCGGTGGGGAAGGGTTGGGGTGGAGGGAGGGAAGGGGAAATATTTGTAAAATTTATTAAAACTTTTCAATAAAAAAAGAAAAAAATAAAAGAAAAAAAATTCAACATGGTGGTCATAACGGAGGAATCCATGAAGCAGGAGAAAAAAGGAAGAGATCTTTGACCGCACGGCCACCATTTTGAATTTCCTGAACTCCCCTCCAAAGAGGCCACTGTAGTCAGCAGCAGGAAATGTGAGAAGTCCTCACCTGAAAAAGGAGCTTTTCTCTCTTTTCTCGTGATTTTCCTGAACTTTTCCATCTGCTGGCTTTCCGACGGAGCTTCCTTTGACGCTGGGAAATTAGAGGTTTGCCCTTTGAGCAGCCGATTCACCTGGACCAGACGTAAAAGGGAGAATTAAGAGAAATGGAGGGTGAATCGAACGGTAGAGAAAAGAGGGCGACTTTCACAGAGAATTGCAAGAACGGTTATGTCGGGGGGGAGGGGGGGAAAGGCTTGTTGAAAGTCCATAACACTGGTAGTCCCTGACTTACGACCCCAACTGAGCCCAAAATTTACATTCCTAAGTGAGGCAGTTGTTCGGTGAGTTTTGCCCTATTTTACAACCTTCCGTGTTACAATCGTTGCAATTGTTAGTAACAAAGTTCGTTAAGGGAATCGGGCTTCCCCGTTGACTTTGCTTGTCAGAAGGTCGCAGCAAACAGTCATATATATGAACCGGTTGCCAAGCATCCAAATTTCGATCATGTGACCATGCAATGGTCATAATAATGAAAAATTGGTCATACGTCTCTCTTTTCAACATCCTTGTGTGTCCGAACGGTTACTAAATGAACTGTTGTTCACTGTTGAAGCAGTGGGTAGAAACTAATCAAGGAGAGAAGCAACTTAAAACTGAAGAGAAACTTCCTAACAGTTAGAACAATTAATCAGTGGAACAGCTTGCCTCCAGAAGTTGTGAATGCGCCAACACTGGAAGTCTTTAAGAAGATGTTAGATAGCCATTTGTCTGAAACGGTATAGGGTTTCCTGCCTAGGCAGGGGGTTGGACTAGAAGACCTCCAAGGTCCCTTCCAACTCTGTTATTCTATTCTATTCTGTTAAGTCAAGAAGGACAATGTAGATGGACTGAGGCCATCAACAGAGGGGATGGAGAAGACATCCTCTATCTCCAGTTTACAACACAGTCCTTTCAACAGTTCCAAAAAGACTCCACACCCCTTTGCACCACTCAGGTGACCCTGAAGACACAAGATATACCTCCAAGCGGCCTCAAGGACTCTCTAAAGAGAATGCAAATGGTCAGCTGTCTGCAAGGAGCACAAATCCTTCCCTTCCCCACCATCCAGTCAGAGCTGAAGAAGCTTCTTGGATGAGAAGCGAAACGTCTTCAAAGAAAAACCGGAAAGTCCAGTTGCCTCCTGGGGAAAAAAAGCACCTTTGGGACACTCATCACTTGCACGTCTGTGCCCCATGGTGAACACTCACCTCCCCCCATGGCTGGTTCTCTAGAAAATCCTCTGCCAGAGAGATAGCCTGGTTGCAGGTTGAGGGCCCCTGTTCCTTGACGCTCTCCTGCATCTCCTGAGGCAGGAGGGCCAGGAACTGCTCCAAGATCACCAGCTCCAGGATCTGCAGCTTCGTGTATCTCCCGGGTTTCAACCACTGGTGGCAGAGATGCCAGAGATGCCTACAAACTTTACGGGGCCCTTCATTCTCCTGGTAGCGGAAGTCACGGAAACGCCGGCGTTCCGACTCAGAGTTGATCAGCGGCTCCTCCTGGGCGTTTTGCCTGGTTCTGTCCCGGCACTCTCGCCAAGGCCTGGTCTGGAGCATGGGAGAGCTTCCTGTGGCTGATTTCGCTAGGTCTTGCTCCTGGATGGATGCCAGCGGAGGGTCCGGGGCTAAAAGGACCAAAAGGAGATCATCAAGGATTAACTTTAACCAAAAATAAATAAATAAATCACAAGACCCATCACCAGACGTGACCCATACCTGACCCATCAGAAGATGCTCACCTGATGTAGCCCACCCCTGACCCATCCCCAGTGGTGGGTTGCAGGAGGTATGCGCCGGTACAGGCGTACCGGCGCCTGCCCAGAGCCCTGGGTACCGTTCTGGTACGGTGCTCCGGAGGGCCCACCCGTCCGAGCTCTTTATCTGTATTTGAGCTCTTCAGCGCTTCCGTGCACGGAGCACACGGCGCCTATGCGATACTCCGCCAAACAGCTGAAGCGTTGTGGAGGCTCGCGGGGGCGTCGCAAGAGGTAAGGATGCATGCATGCACTGTGCATGTTCATGTGGTGGACACTGGGCCCCGTTGCAACCATACCGGTTGCAATGGAATCCGGAACCCACCATTGCCCATTACAGACCCATCACAAAACCTGACGAGGGTTTGGGAGGCCTGCACTTTACAGGCCTCCCAAACCCTCTGCACGGCCATTTTGGTGAAGGGGGCGGGGTTTTGGGAGGCCAAAAATGCTGTATTCAGTTTATAAGACGCACCCAGATTTTCACCTCTTTTTTGGGGGGGGAAAGGTGTGTCTTATGCTCCAAAAAATAAGTGTATATACAGATAGTCTTCGACTTACAACTGTTTGTTTAGTGATCGCTAGAAGTGACCTTACACCTTACAACTCTTGAAGCATCCCCCGGGGTCAGGTGATTTACATTTGGAGGCTTCACCACCAACTCATATGTATGACGGTTGCAATGTCCTGGAGTCACACGATCCCCTTTCACGACCTTCTGACAATAAAGTCAGTGAAGAAACCAGATTCGCTTAACAACCGTCTTACTAATTTACCAACTGCAGTGATTCACTTAACAAATGTGCCCCCCCCCCCAAAAAAAGAGTTGTAAAATGAGGCACATTCTGGGCTCAATTGCGGTTGTAAGTCAAGGACTACTTGTACCGTGTGAGCTCCCCAAAACACGACATTTGTGTGGAGGCCGCACTCTCCTCCTGAACTCAAGGACGCATTTCCCGCGCACCCACTTTGCTGCCACACAAACTGAACCAAAGGGCACCCCTGGCTCACCTGGGCTGGCGGGAAGAGAGTAGGAATGCTCCAGACCCACCACGCTACTCCCGGGCAAGGGCGCGTTGGCACTACTTTCCACTTTTAACAGATTCCTCGGTGGAGGGTCGGGGGGCTTACGGCGGAGAAGCGGCCGCCTTCTTTTAGCGCCCTGTGGAAGAGAACAAGATAAACTTGGGGAAGGTATCCGGCAAATCCAGCTGGCTGTGTGACACAGCTTCCAATGAGAGGCTTTTAGGGTTCACTGACAGAAACAGAAACAGATCCCATGTTATGGATAACATAGAATAACAGAGTTGGAAGGGACCTTGGAGGTTTTCTAGTCCAACCCCTTGCTTAGGCAGGAAACCCTACATCACTTCAGACAAATGGCTATCCAACATCTTCTTAAAGACTTCCAGTGTTGGGGCATTCCCAACTTCTGGAGGCAAGTTGTTCCACTGATTAATTGTTCTAACTGTCAGGAAATTTCTCCTCAGTTCTAAGTTGCTTCACTCCTTGATTAGTTTCCACCTATTGCTTCTTGCCTTGCCTTGCCTTGTGGTGCTTTGAAAAATAGATTGGCCCAATGGTGGGATTCAATTTTTTTTACTACCGGTTCTGTGGGCATTGTTAGGAATATAATCTAATAGTTGGGTTGGCAATATATAAATCATATAGCAATGCTGTACCTGTTTCTTTAAATCATACTGTAAAATGTGATTGGTTGCTGTTTGCCTCAATCGGCCATAAGAGGGAGCCAGAACGACTGTTAGCTCTCTGTTTTCGTTAGATGCTGGGCTGATCTGATCTGAGTGCTGTGAGCTATTGTAAGTTTTGCAACTGCTAGCAAACTTTGAGTTTATTTATTTATTTATTTATTTGTTTGTTTGTTTATCTTGTATGCCGCCCACTCCTGAAGGACTCCGGGCGGCTCACAATAGACAAGGGAAGGGGATAAATAGACAAATGGACAAACAATAATTTAAAATACACAACATTCACAGTTTCCGTGGGGCTGGATGTTTCACAAGCCCCCCGGCCTGCTGGAGCAGCCAGGACTTGGTGGCTTTGCGGAAGGCCGGGAGGGTAGTAAGGGTCCGGATCTCCACGGGGAGGTCATTCCAGAGGGCTGGAGCTGCAACAGAGAAGGCTCTCCCCCGGGGAGTCGCCAGCCGACATTGGCTGGCGGATGGAATCCGGAGGAGACCTAACCTGTGAGATCTAATCGGTCTATGGGAGGTAATCGGCAGGAGGCAGTTCTGAACTGATTATATGACACTGGACTATGTTATTTGGATTATCCCTTAACTGAAAGACATTGGTGACTGACTGTCTTATCCGTGATGACTTGGACTGTTTGATGGACTCTGATACCTCTATTTCCATGAAAGTAAAAGCCTATTTAAACTGCAGTGTCTCTGCATGCTGGTTTTTGTGTTCTCCAACAACACTCTCACAACACTTCTCTGAACGTACTCGCTCTCCCAACGAGGAGCTTTACCTAACAGGCATGGCTTGGTGGGTGTGGCAGGGGAAGGATACTGCAAAATCCCCATTCCCTCCCGATCAGCTGGGACTCAGGAGGCAGAATAGATGGGGGCCAGTCAGAGGTGGTATTTACCGCTTCTCCAAACTACTCAGAATTTCCGCTACCGGTTCTCCAGAACTGGTCAGGACCTGCTGAGTACCACGTCTGGATTGGACCCTTCTTTTTTGTGGCAGCCCCTCAAACAATGGAACACTGCTATCATGTCTTCCCTGCTCCTCCTTTTCATCAAACTAGACACACCCAGTTCCTGCAACCGTTCTCTATATGTTTCAGCCTCCAGTCCCCTCATCATCTTTGTTGGAAGACAATCATTTTTGGAAGACAAGGAGTAAAACAACTGATGGTTACTTTCAATAATGGGAGGGGAGAGAACCAGTCCCACCGCCGGTACCTTTACCTTCCTCTGTCGCTCAGGTATATTAAAAACCGTCGGAATCGCTTCTGGCTTGAGGTATCGCCGACCGGAAGCCACATTTTCTAGGTAATCGGCCTCGCAAAAATGTTCTGAGCAGAGCACATGGTGACGTGTGGGAGTGAAATTCTTCCGCCGAATGTTCCAGACCCATTTTTTTAAGACGTCTTTTTTTCCAAGAGGAAACCTACAGGCAAATAACAACACAACAGGCATAATAGCAATAACGCTTAAGACTTATTATACAGCTTTGTAGTGCTTTACAGCCCTGTCTGAATGGTTTACAAGAGTTGGTCCAACCATTTGAGGCCTTATTTTACCGACCTCGGAAGGATGGAAGGATGAGTCAACCTTGAGCCCAATCAGGATCGAATTGTTGGCAGTCGGCAGAATTAGCCTGCAGTACTGTATTCTAACCACTGCGGCACCATGGCTCTTAATGATGAAGAGGATAACATTAATGATGTCATAATAATTTCACTAGTAACAACAAATAACAAGTTGTTGCTGGATGCTGCTTACTGCTGTGAAAGGATGTAGGAAAGACCTTGGGGGATGAAGAGACACTGTCTAGGGAACAAACAGATAAGAGGCAGCATAGCCCAAAACTGCATAACAGGTGGATAAAGGGCTCAGGAGGGGCCCGTGCTAAGGCTCTAAAGCAGATAGTGGGGGTTCCACCACAAAACCGCGCTCGACTAAAGCGCGCTCGACGAAATCGCGTAGCTGACGTCATCAACAGGGCGACAACAGCGCGGAGAAGCAGCACGCTGTAAACGCTAAACCTAAAATTAACCCCTAAACCTAAACCTAACCCCCCTAAACCTAATCTTAAACCTAAACCTAACCCTTAACCTAACCCTAAACCTAACCCTTAACCTAACCCTAAACCTAATCCTAACCCTTAACCTAACCCTAACCCTAACCCTAAAGCTAACCCTAAACCTAACCCTTACCTTAAGTTGAATCGGCTTGCTTTCAAAGCGCTATTTAAAGCGCCCTTTTTTCTCCGCGCTGGCTGTTGTTGCCCTGTTGATGATGTCAGCGACGCGGTTTAATCGGGCGCGGCTTAGTCGGGCGCGGTTTTGTCATGCCACGGATAGTGGGAGAGGTGTACTACCATATTTATCACGTATAAGACGCATCTTTCCATCCTAAAAGAGCGTGGAAATGTTGGTGCGTCTTATACAACAAATACAGCCATTTTGGGCCTCCCAAAGTCCTGTCCCATTTTTGCGAAAAACAAGCTGTTTTTCACAAAAACTGAGGCGTTTTTGCCTTCCCTCAGCCCTCTGCAGTACTCTGCAGGCTTCAGCAGAGGTAAGGCTGGGGTAAGGAAAAAGCACCCCTCGTTTTTGAGAAAAATGACCCGTTTTTTGCAAAAACGGCATTTTTGTCTCCCCCCAGCCCTGCTGAAGCCTGCAGAGTGCTGCTGGAGGCTGAGGGAAGGCAAAAACTTTTTTTTTCTTACCTCTTCAAAATCTTGGTGCGTCTTATACATCAGTGCATCTTATAGTCCAAAAAATAGGGTAAGTGGTACGGTTGGCCCTCATCTATATAAAACGGCTTTCCCCCTACAGCTTCTGCCTTGTTTAGCCGAAGCAAAATCTTAAGATTTCTTAAAGATATTTTTTTCCTCCCCTCCAAATACTTTTCCAAGTTTCCTATTTTTTACCCCCTTCAAGGGGTCTTCGATTCACAACTGCAATTGAGCCCAACATTTCCGTTGTTAAGGGAGTCAGTCGTTAAGTGAGTTTTGCCCCTTTTTTACGACATTTTTTTTGCCACAGTTGTTAAGTGAATTGCCAGAACCTGTACATGATAGCACAACGCTGCTACTACTATAACTAAAACTACGAGGACATAGCCTACATGTCCCTTGCCGCTGCCACTTAATGACTGGACATTAAAGAAGGCCTATCTATCTGTCTGTGGCTGGTTTCGTTCTGTGGATAACAACTACATGGCTGAAAGTCTATGGAGATTCTCAGTCATCCAGGTCATGTTAGGTTCCAAAGGTGCTTTTTTTTTTCAAGAGGCAACTGTACTTTCTGTTTTTTTTTCTTTGAAAACGTTTTGCTTCTCATCCAAGAAGCTTCCTCAGCTCTGACTGGACGGTGGGGACTGGATCCATCCTTCCATTCCCCACCATCCAGTCAGAGCTGAGGAAGCTTCTTGGATGAGAAGCAAAATGTCTTCAGGAAAAAAAACACCACCACAGAAAGTCCAGTTGCCTCTTGAAAAAAGCCCCTTCGTGACATCTACATGGCTGACTTCATCTAACGCCACACCCTCACCAGTCTGGCAGGACAAGCAGCTTGTACATAAACAGGCAACAAATGTCACCCTCTCTTACCCTGATGTTACCTAAGTCACCAAATATCATATCTCAAAACTTAAAATAGACACCTAACATCAAAAACCTCATCAAAAAAGCACGTTCTTTCTGCGCCAACTCAGGAAGCTCAAACTGCCCAAAGAGCTGGTGATTCTGTTCTTCAGAGGAATCATTGAGTCTCTCATGTGCATCTCCATAACTGTCTGGTTTGGCTCTGCAAAATTATGCATAGACCTACGTATATTATATGACACAGAGAAACAATACAGTCTAGTTTGGATGTATACATGTACATTGCAAGAGCCGAGGTGGCGCAGTGGTTAAATGCAGCACTGCAGGCTACTTCAGCCAACTGCA